>NW_027186094.1:356182-407875 GCF_028583685.1 Petaurus breviceps papuanus | reverse complement strand
GAGAGAGAGAGAGAGAAAGAAAGAAAGAAAGAAAGAAAGAAAGAAAGAAAGAAAGAAAGAAAGAAAGAAAGAAAGAAAGAAAGAAAGAAAGAAAGAAAGAAAGAAAGAAAGAGAAAGAAAGGAAGGAAGGAAGGAAGGAAGAAAGAAAAGGAAAGAAGAGAAGGAGAGAGGGAGAGAGGGAGGGAGGGAGGGAGGGAAAGAACTGATGGTGATGGGATTCACAGTGAACCACTAAATTGAAAAGACCATGTCTTTGGGACCCAAAGCCCATGAACCAAGTCTCTAGAATTCACCTGAAGCATCACCCATCCAAGTCAATAATCCCTTTAACAACCCTTTCATTGTGACCCTCATTGTCTCTACCTGGCCCCATGCCAGACTACTCACCACTCCTAAATCCCATCATGATCTTCCCATAGACTTTCTATATAAAAGTCTTAATCTTTTGCCCATTAAATTGCTCAGATTCTTGAAATTTGACCCCCCCTGTATTGGTGTCACAAATGTTCTACTTCTATTGGTGATACAACAAACCTTGTTACTTGTACTGAAAAAAGGTCAGATTCTTTAGAGGCAGATCTGTGGCCTGTACCCTCCCTGTATTTTGGGGTTCCCAGCACGCCTATACCACAACAGAATGAAGTCTTATTAAGTTGTTCCCATATACCAGCCTTTGTGCTAAGGCCTGGTAATACAATTACTATCAATCAAACAAGACAGTCTCTGTAGTGAAAGAGCTTATATATAATGGGTGAATGTAACATAAAAAAGAGTGGAGGAGATTGTAGCATCAAGGCCGATTCTAGTCGAGAGAAATTAGTGTTTTTGTCTTATATTAACAAGCAATTATTAATTATGATTAAGGTTTTCTCTTCTTATTGTCTCAGTCAGAAGCCAATGGCTCTAGGTTATTCAGCCAGCCTCTGAACGACATTGCTGATATGTGACATTGCACAAATCCTTAGGGAACATGCCTGCCGATCTTGGACCTTGCAAACAGAATCCTGTCTAGTTGAGATCTAGGCCTCAGGAAGTAAAGCCCTGCCCTTGAGACCTCCCATTAGAATTTAGGCTGATCTAACTTACAAAGGGGAAAACTAGCCAGAGAAGTCTGGTGAGAAATGCATTCTTCTGTCCAGATTGTTGGAGTCTCATGATTGGGTCACATTTTCAGCAGCGGAAACTGAAGACGTTTTTGCCTACCTCTTAACTAATATGTTCACCCCACCACTGAATGTTAACCAATCAGAGTTGATTTCCATGCTCAAGTATACCATTTTTTCCAAAGGCTTTTATTTTTTTTAATTTTACACAAATATTAAAACATAAAAAGAAAAGAAAAAGAAACACAAACTTAAACATAAAATGAGAAAAGAAAAAAGAAACATGCTATTTGCAGAGCAGGACATAGGAGAGTATCCACAACAGACAGCAATAACTTTCTGTTTCCAGAAAGCTTGAGTATTAAATCCTGTGTGTGATGTTGAAAGCTGTCCCTGCATGGTGCTGACCACTTCTTACAGACAGGTGCCTTCATGGCTCCAGTGCTGGTCCTGGAGTCAGGAAGTCAGGAAGATCCGAGTTCAAATCCAGCTTCATACACTTAATAGCTGTGTAACTCTAGACAAGTCATTCAATCTTTTTTTTTTTTTGCTTCAATTTCCTCCTGTGTAAAATGGAGACACTAATAACACCTGCCTCGAAGGGTTGTTGTGAAGATCAAATGAGAAAAGTCCTTGTAACATGCTTAGCAGAGAGCCTGGCACACAGAGAACATAAATATCAGATATTATTATTGATCCTACAACAGTTCTGGGAGGTGGGCGCAGTCACTGTTCCCATTTTTCAGGAGATGAAACTGAGGCTAACAGAGGTTAAGGGATTTACCCAGGATCACATTACTCCTAAGTGTAGGAGGTTGGATTTGAATTCAGGTCTTCCCAAGTGCAGGCCTACCACTCTCCACTTGCAGCAAGCTGAGGAGCTAGCCCGCTACCCATTTCCACTCCAGGAAAAGAAGACCCAATGTGTCTGGAGAATAGCTGGGAGTCCCATTTGGTTGGAGCACATGTAAAGAGTGCACTCTTGCACACTGGTAGCCACACACCAATGGCTGATTGGGGACTTCCAGGGTGGTGTGGCTCCTTGGGGAACAAGTGAGGAAGTCCCTGGGCAAGCTGCACCTGCAGAGTCCCCCCACAAAGTCAGCCTGTGTCCTGCTGCCAAGAGTAGCTACTGGGCCTAGGCACCAGAGGGAGCTGCTGGCCTGAGGGCGGTGACTCAGCTTGTCTCTCCCTGCTGAGGCCACTGCCCAGGGCTCTCTGGTCTGTGTGACCCCTTGGCAGGTGTTTCCTTCCTAACCCTTGTACGGGGCAGACTAAAGGCTGCTCAGCCAGAAATCCCACTCAGGCCTGGGTACAGTTCTGAGCATGGACAGAACAAAGGCACTGGGACATGAATGCAGGGAAGGAGAAGTGATTTCTGTGACAGTCCTGCCCCGGCCTTAGAAAGGGAATGAGGCAGACCCAGCAGTGGGGCTTGAGGAAGCCGCGTTCTTGGGGTGTCTCCACCATGGCCGGGCTTCCTCTCTTCCTATCGTTCCTAACTGTCTGTACAGGCGGGTGTCCAGTGCCTTTCCCTGGGACTCAGTCCCTCCAGGGCCCTGTGCTGGCCTTGGCTCACCCAGGGGCTCCTGCAGTGGAGATCTCTCCCCTCCACCCCATGCCAAGCTGCTGAGCCCCAGGACAAGGTCTCTTCTCCTTTCCTTCCAGGTTCTCTGGCCTCCTGTGTGCTGACCCAGGATCCCTCTATATCTGTGACCCAGGGCAGACGGCCACCCTCATTATTCAGGGCATCAGCTGGATAAGGAACATGCTCATTGGGACCAGCAGCAAGGTGGTCTGACAAACTCTCTGGCTCCAGCAGGAACACAGTAACCACTGTAGCTATGTCTGAGGGTCAGGCCCTGTCAGTCAGTTGGTGCTAATGCCCAGTCTTAGAGCTATGGAAAGAGATGAGAAAGTGAGGCACACCCTCTGTCTGTCCTCTACCTTCCCTGGACCTTCAGCCTCTCTGCTCAACTCCCTTTCAGTGCTGCGCCCATGCAGTCTTCAGGGAGCTGCACGGTCTCCACTCCCACCTTCTCCTTTCATGATAGCTTCCTCATGGCTCAAACCCAGACGTCAAATGGTTTCCGGAAAGCCTAAGAAGGCTGACGTGACTGGATGGAAAATGAAATAAGCAGAACCAGGAGAAGATTCTACCCGGCGTTCTTGTAGCAATAACCAAATGGGAAAGACTTAGCAGCTACGATCAAGACAGTGAACCAAAGACTGGCCAAAGTGCAGGGTCCTCGTCACCACAGGATGCCCCCTCCAGAGAGAGAACTGGAGGACTCTGGGTGCAGATGGAAGCACGTTCTTTTTATTTCCTTCATTTTACTCACATTTTGTTTGTGTAGGGGCTTTTTTTGGCAGGGCCAAAATATGGAAATGTTTTGCCTGACTTCATATTTATAATTTTCATCATTTTGTCTGATTAATAGGTGGGTTGTGCAAGGTAGAGAGTGGGAGGGAATTTGGAGCTCAAAGTTTTAAAAGATGAATGTGTAAGTTTTTTTAAATGTAATTGAGAGGACTGCCAGTGCCAAGTTAATAGAGTGAGGAAGGAACTTCCTGGAGTCCTCCCAAATGCTGCTTTTAACAACTAGAAAACCACCTGAGAATTGATCTAGGATCAGGGAAGCATCTTACCAGCACAGCAGGAAAGGTCTATCTCACTGGGATGGGAGAGGAGCCAGGTTAGAGAGAAGCAGCAGGAGCAGCCAACCTCACTGCAGGGGGCCTACAGTAAGCCTGTAAACTTGGGGCAATTGACCTGCAAGACCTCACCTTCCTACAAGCTAGAAGCCCCCTAGGCAAGGGAGGTACCACCCCCAGCACAGACCACCAAGCTAGACCTTGCCCCCAGTACTGACCAGTTGTGAGGCCCCACCCCTGCGGCCTGTTAGCTGCTAGACCCATACAGGGCCATATGTCCACTTCACTGCACCAGGTTAAATGTCAGCCAGGTTTCATGCTCAGAAATCAGTGCAACCATTTTGAAGAACTATTATGGTATGTGCCATGCTCACAGATTCCCTCTCCTGTTTTCCCCTCATTCTTTAGGCAGGATCATTACATCACAGTCTCAGGGATAAAGGTGGCCCCCTGGGCTCAAACACTGATCCTAACCCTAAAGCTGGCTAGATCTCCTTCTCAAAGACCAAGCCTTAAATCTAATTCACTCTGGATCTCACGGATTGGACAACAACAGGTCCCTGCCCTAGCACCCCTTAATGGCTATTTTTGGGCCCTCTTGGCTCATAGTGAATGTAAATAACAACTGTTTCTCTTCTGGTCAGCAACTCTGAGGGTATTCCCATCCCCGTTTGATTTTTTTTTTTAATATAGGGGACATCCTTTAGCTCACTTCTTAAAGAGGCCTGTTCACTGAATGGGTGTTGCTTCAGAGTGAGAACCTGAAAAGTTTACAAAGCTTACAAAGCTTTACTTAGCTTACAAAGGCCAAGGTCTCCCACTGCATCCTGGGCTATCTCTAGTCATCCTAATCAATATCTCACCACTGGACCCAGATGTCTCTGGAGAAGAAAGTGAGGCTAGTGACCTTGCCCAGCCCTCCGTTGCTCAAATCACAGTCAATTTTAAGTCATATCCTACCTCCTTGATGGCATGATCCTCTTCCAAAATGAAGCACAGACCACACACAACTACAATCCAACAGGTTTATGACAGAATTCTACTGTCCAGTGACCAGACTAAAGACACATGGCAAGCTTATATTCCCTACCTGAGTAAGGCAGAGTATGACAGGACCTACAGATATACATTTTGCTATTTTGATGATGGAACTAAATAATTTAGAGCTTGTAGAGACTGGTGGTAATATCATTTTACAACTTTATTTTACAAATGAGGAAACTGATGCCCAGGAAAACTATGCAGATGCCTACATTTACACTATGTGTAGATTCAATTCTGGTCTTGAAAGTTGGAAGCTAACATTCTCTACTACACAGTACTACTCTCAAGAAAAGTAGTAATGGGCTCATCCACTCAAAAGGCAAGTGGCCCTGCACCTGTCTATGAATCCCCATTACAAGTATTTTACCTTCAGGGATCACCAGAATTACAAATTACTTCAGAGGTCATTAACCACAGGATATCAGAGCTGTGACTGAGCATTCTGGGAAGTGGGGTTAAATTCAACAGGGGAGGAGAAGGATGCCCATAATGCATGATTATATTAAGATAGCCTGTTCTCCCAAATAGTGACTTCTGGCTATCCCAAGGTTGGTAGGCAGAAAAATGATTTCTTTCACTGCAAATTACACCAGGCATAGTCATATATAGAAAGATCACAGACAGACGGTTAAAGAAGTTGGCCAGTAGGTAGATAGGTAAAAAGAAGGAACATTTATTAAGTTGTCTCTATGTGCCAAGCTCTGTGCTAAATCCTGGGGATACAAATACATGCAAAGAAGACAGTCTTTGCCTTCAAAGAGCTCACATTAAAAGGGGGGATATAAGACATAAAGAAAGGAGTGGAGGGGACAGCAGGAAGTAGCCTAGAGGCCTGACTCCTGTTGAGAGAAAGGATCATTTTTCTCCTATGCTAATAAGCAATTATTAAGTAAGATTAAGTTTTTGCCATCCCATTTCCTCATTTGGAAGCCAGTCCTGTAGGTTATTCCACCATCCTCTGAATGACATTGCTGTCTTTGAGGTGCATGCTTTTTGGTCTTGGAAGAAATCCCATCCAGCAAGAAAACCATACCAACAGAATCCATCTAGGTAAGATCTTGCCCTTTGGAAATAAGCCCCTACCCTTGGGACCTTCTGTTACAATTGGGGTAGCCCACCTAATGAATGGAAAACAAGTCAGAGGAGTATGGTGAGAAATGCATTCTTCTGTCCAGACTGTTGGAGGTGGCAGAGCCTTGTGATTGTATCACATTCACAGCAAGAGGAGCCGAAGACTTTGGCCCATCTCCTCATCAATGTATCCACCCCATCACTGACAGTGAGCCAATCAGAATCGATTTCCTCCTCAGGGACATCCCCATTTCCAAAGGCTCTTAAAGCATTAAATAGTCTTCATGGGTTATCTGTGATTTACCGTAGACAGTCACTGACCACATTTTATTAATTATTTGATAGCCGTGATTAATAAATTGATTGTTGTTCAATCAGAAATTATGTCTCTCAATTTTCCAGTGGGACCACAGTCACATCTTGCAACAAAGTGACAACCAAGAATAATTTCCCCTTCCTCAAGTAAAGTCTAATAAAGACCAAACACATTGCCATCCAACAGGCAAGTTCAGCAACCATGAAGTTCTTCCGGCTGAGGGGGACTTTATTCTTCTTTTATGCCTCCATGCCCCTATAGTCAATGCCAGCACCACCTCTGCCAATTATGAGACTGACGATATGTGCAGTCACCATGGGCCCTAGGAAATTGAAAAGACCTGAGCAATCTTTCATCTCACTGGTCAGTTCCGCTCAGCTCTGCCTTTCTATAACTAAGCCCTCTAGTTTTCCAGAAGGAAACCTGTACCCCCTTGTCTTCCAGGAATGCCTAACAACAAGACTCTAGTTTGTTATCAAATAAGAACTGTAGCTTTCCAAAGGCCCTAGCCAGAATTCCCCTCAAGTGCTCTCTTTCAGCAGAATTACCTGAAGCCAAAAAGTGGACAGGGTAGGTTCTGCAATCGTGGACAAGGAGGACCAAGAGACCTGGCAGAAGTCCATATGCACACATATATATTGAGAGGGCCGCTCTGGAGGATTTAGAGAGGCAACATGGACCAGAATTAAAGCATGATGAGACAAGGAAAGGCTGCAGTCTTAAGGAAATGGAGAGAAAGGCACCAGACACAGGGAAGAAAGTCCCATTTGGGGAACTTAGGGCAGGGGTGAAGACAAGAGTCACAGCTGAGGAATCACAGGGAAGCTGAAATTGTTACCCCTGAAAGAAGTAACCATATCCAGGAGCCACTGAGACAGCACAGTATCACAGTGTTTAAAGGGCCACTTGAACATGGGTACACACTGGGGAAGGGCCAGGATGGAGGGAATCACTGATACACAGGAAAGAGAGAGATGAGAGCCAGAGGACACCAGAGACAGAGGAAACATTAGAGATCACCCAAGAATCCACATCACAGAGGCAGAGCTGGACAAGAGAATCTGTCAGTCCCCCGTTGAATAAAGAAGGGAATTAAAGCCAAGGAAGGGAAAGGATGTTACCCAAGAAGATGTAATAATTGAGTGTCCAAGGCTGGGTTTGGAATTCAGGAATCCTCACCCCACTTCAAGTCTGGAGGACCTTCACTTTGTTTCTTCCACTTACATACATCATACCAGTCATCCCCCATTTTCAGCACTACCCCATCAGGTGCCCCAACTCTGCTCCTCCAGGCCCCTTCTCCCACTGATGAGCTCTTCCTGCAACTTCTATTTTGGGGGAGATATTCTCTAGAGTTAGCCTCCATGGCCCTCCCACATTTCTCTTCCCTGCCCTGATATATTTTTCATCTGCTCTATGTATTATCTTCCTCTTTTAGAATTCAAGCTCCTTCATGAGAGGAACTGTGATTCTTTTTGCTTTTATTTGTATCCCCAGAATTTGTTTTTTGCTTTTTTTTTTTTGGAGAGGGGAAGATAGGGCAATTGGGGTTAAGTGACTTGCCCAAGGTCACACGGATAGTGTGTGTATTTAACTCAATGCTGGGCACATATTAAACATTTAATAAATTCTTCTTGACTGACTGACACATTGATGATTGATGGAACAAGTCCTGGAAGAGACAGACAAAGACAGGATCAAAGCATTGAGTTGTCCTTGGGAAGCAGAATCACCTCATACTTTAAAGAGAGATGAAGTTATACTGTCCCTCTGAAAAGTCAAAGATTCAGGGGATTTATCCTGGTCAATTCAGTTCACTTCAATGAACATTTTGGGTACTTTATGTGAGGGAACACCAAGATGTAAAGCTTCTAGGAAACTCAGAAACAATTTTTAGAATAGATTCAATTATTTCTCAGTAGATTTCCAAGTCAGATAAGGAGACGATTCACATAAAAACAGCAGTGATATGTCATCTTACATGCAAGGTTAAGGAGGGGTAAACGAAGTGATAGTAAAGGCCCATGACTGGCATAAGTGAAGGAAGGCCTCCTACAGGGGGTGATCATTTTGTGTTAGTCTTTAAAGGATGGGAAGAACTTCCACTGGCATGGCAAAAATAGAAGACATGAATGAAGACATCATGTAGGGAAATTATAGACTGTGGCCTTCATTTAAGTGAAGGAAGAGAAAGGTCAGATCTGTAGGTAAGAGGAGGTATCAGTCAATGGCAGCCCAGTCCTTAGAACCTGCTCAGTATCCCCATTTGGGGAACTTAGGGAAATCCTCATGGAAGCTGGAGATCCCACTTCCAAAAGTGAGTGATGAAGTAGCACCTTCCTTCTCCACTTCAGAAAAAAAGAGGGTGACTGTCCTCTGAGCATTTTCCATCAACTTGCTTCATGGCGAGGCAAAGACTTTTAATTGCTGCTGAGCTAGAACTGAGTGTGCATAGAAATTTTCAAGTAGATGAATTCTGTCTCTCACTCTCTGTCTCTGTCTGTCTGTCTCTCTGTCTCTGACTCTCTTCTCTGTCTCTCTGTCTCTCTCTCTCTCTCTCTCTCTCTCTGACTGTTTACTGAGACAAGAATAAATGTTGGAGAAGATGTGGGAAAATCTGAACACTAATACATTGTTGGTGGAGTTGTGAACTGATTCAGTCACTCTGGAGAGCACTTTGGAACTATGCCCAAAGGGCTATAAATCTATGCACACCCTTTGATACAGCAATACCACTACTAGGTTTATGTCCCAAATACAGCATAAAAAGGATTAAAGGACTCACATACACAAAAATATTTCTAGTAATTTTTTTGAGGTAGCAAAGAATTGAAAATTGAGAGGATGCCCATCGATCCAAGTTGTGGTATATGAATGTAATAGCATGCTATTGTTCCATAAGAAATGACAAGCAGGTGGACTTCAGAAAAACCTGGAAAGATTTCCATGAACAGATGCTGAGTGAAGTGAGCAGAACCAGGAGAATATCATAGACACTAACAGCAACATTGTGTAATGATTAACTTTGACAGACTTAGCTCTTCTCAGCAATGCAATGATCAAAGACAATTCCAAAAGACTCATGATGGGACATGCCATTCACATGCAGAGAAAGAATGATGGAGTCTGAATGCAGAGTGAAGCTGACTATTTACTCTTTTTGTTTGTTTTGTTTTTTCTTTCTGTAAGGGTTATGGGATTTAAAGATCTTCCATGCCCCATTGGACTTGCTGACGTAGCAGGAAAAGGTGGAGCAAGAGGAAGAGGAAGCCAAGCTAGAGTTCCTGTGGTGGCTAGCAGTGGCTGTGGCAGCAGAGGCAGCAGCAGCGGCAGCGCGAAGCCCTTTTTGAGTCAGCCAGAATTTCTACTAAGGACTCCTGCTGAGGACTGCCAGGGGCAAGAGCTGCTGGGAGCATGCTTCCTGGATGCTGGGTGGTTGCTGTGAGTAGGGAGAGGAGGACCTTTGCCTGAGGTAGCCTGTTCTGTTTTAAAGGCTTGAGAATGTGGGTGCTTTCTACTTTATCTACCTGTGCCAATTTCATAACTACTCTGATGGCTTTCACTTTCTGGTTTTGGGACTCAGTCTTTTGGTATTTTAATAAATTTTCTAGCTTATTCCCCCATATAGCAAGCCTGATATATTTTGTGATGGATAATTACATCAGCATATCTGTAATTTCCATAGGCATTGTGAATATTGCATTGCTGATACACTTTCTCATGGTTCTTCCCTTTTGTTCTGATTCTTCTTTCACAGCATGACTAATGTAGAAACATGTTTAATATTATTGTACGTGTATAGCCCATATTGGATTGCATACCATCTTGGGCAGGGGAGAGGGGAGGAAGGAGGAAATTTTAGGACTCAAAATCTTATAAAAGTCAATTTTGAAAACTAAAAATAAATTATTAATTTAAAAAAGAAAATTTTAAAAATGGAAGGTTAGTGGATATCATCTCATGATCAGAGTGTACTAGAAATGACTCAGTGCCAAGCTGCTGAACCCCAGGACAAGGTCTTTTCTCCTTTACTTACAAGTTCTTTGGCCTCCTATGTGCTGGCTCAGGCTCCCTCCATATCTGTGACATGAGTCATCCTCCCCTGTGCGGAGGATCTGCTGACTAAGGAGTATGCTCATTGAGACCAGCAGAAATAAGGCTAGACTCCTGTGCTAGTCTTTTACAAGGACAACTACTGAGCAGAGTGGGTGTGTGACCGATTCTCTGGGTCCAGCAAGAATACAGTAGCCATTAACTAATTCTGGGGTCCAAGCTGAGTATGAGACTGATTGATCCTGTCAGTCACTTGGTGCTAATACCCAGTCTTAGAGCTATGGAAAGAGATGAGGAAGGGAGGCATGCCCTCTGTCTGTCCTCTACCTTCCCTGGGCCTTCAGCCTCTCTCCTCATCTCCCTTACACTGCTGGGCCCAGGCAGAGTCTTCAGGGAGCTGCACAGTCTCCATCTCCCCCCTCTTCTTTTCATGATAACTTCCTCATTGCTCAAACACAGACCCTTCCATCCAAGGTCTCGATCCACCAGCCCCCTCAGTCTACAGAGGTTCTGGCCTCAGACCTGGAACCTGGGCCTCTCCTCTGGATTCCCAGACCTGTAGCCTCTGGTCAGCGAGTCCAGAGTAAGGAGCCTTGGCTCTTTGATGGTGCAAGTGGCAAATAGGGGAGAAGTGAAGATTTGGGTGAGTCTGGCCCTCAATGCCTTCCCCCTTGAGGACACTGAGGGAATTAGAACAGCAAGGGGCAGTGGGAATTGGGTGAACACCACTGACTCCATCTTGTGACTCCATTCTGGCTCAGCTCCCTTTCTATTCAGTTTGGGTCCAGTACATTTTCTGTCTTTTGGGAAAATTTTGTTCAATTGTGGGAATTGAGCAGGAATTCTATTGTGTTGTTCAAATCCATTGCTGTGTGGCAGGACAGCTGCTGGACCTCCACAGGCTGCTCAGAGACTGAGACCTAAGGACCAAGGTTGTGCTGACCAGAAACCCAGTCAAATCCAAAGGAGGTTAGGAATTTTCCCACAATTATCCATCTCAAACAGCTCATAGGTCTTTTCTGGAAACTGGCCCCACACTGTTTAGTTATTGTTTCTATGATACTATGAGGGAATAGAGATGTTGGGATTAGTAGGGCACTTGCTTTCCTGATATCAGGGAATTACACTTGTTTGTTCTCCCTCTTCCTACTTGGAAAGTCCCAAATCTTCCCCCAATCACAAATCAGATTACCTCACTTTGTATCCTGGATAATTGTTTTCCCTGTGCCCTCCACCCCTATGTCTGTAGTTCAGTGCCAAAGCTAAGGAAAGGGACAGGTCATGATTTGTTAAGCAATTAGCATGCATAACTTAACAAACTAATATTAACAGGAAGCTTAGACCTTTGTTCCTTCAGTCATTTCATCTTTCACCTGCCATAGTTTCCAGTTAGGACTCTGACCCTGAAATCAGTCTACTGGAAAATCTCCACAGAGTACTCCAGTTAACCTTCACCAAAGGACTCCTCCCTCCTTCCCTCCTTCCCTCTTTCCTTTCTTCCTTCCTTCCTTCCTTCTTTTCTTCCTTCCTTCCTTCCTTCCTTCCTTTCTTTCTTTCTTTCTTTCTTTCTTTCTTTCTTTCTTTCTTTCTTTCTTTCTTTCTTTCTTTCTTTCTTTCTTTCTTTTTCTTTCTTTCTGACCACTTTGGTGAAAACTATGTGGCCATTTTAGTGATGTCATTGTGAATGCTGTATTTTGATTTTCTGTAAATGTTTTGCTCTGATTTGTTATTGAATAAATGGAGAGTTCAATGTACTGTGCAATCAGAATCTTAAAAGCTGTTCACAGCAGCAGTCCTCTGGAAAGCTACTCCTGCTTGTCTTTACATTATTAACTTAAGAACACAATAAGAAAAGAAAAAGTAACATGTTATAAACTTGAATATTTAAAGAAATACAAAATAAGAAAAGTAAAAATAAAGCATGTCGTGTACACAACAGAACAAGAGAGGATCCAAAATACACAGCAATAAATTTCCATTTCAAGAAAGACCCTGTGATACATACAACACTTCGGGTTGAGAGCTGCCCTCTTTTAAGTGTTCTTGTTTTCTGCTGTGCACATCTTTGTTTTATATCCCCCCACTCTCTCTCTCCCCCAAGAAGGCTACAACAGAGTGCAGATAGATTTAGACATAGATCTATACATACATCCCCTTCGAGGTGAAGACAGTGGAGCTGTTCCGGGGTGAGCGCCCAGGCCGGGCTGCCCCCAATCCCAAATACTGGGCCCCAAACAGTCCTTGTCCCAGCCTTAAACAAAATCTGCCCCCAGTCAGGCTGTGCTCATGCCTAGTCCAGATGATCCCAAACAACCCGAATTCCAGCCCCCACACCCCAGCCCAGCCCTTGCTCTTCCCCCTTCCCCTTCAGACTGAAAGTGGGGGTGGGAGACGGCCCTGACAGGCGGGGTGGGAGTGGGGTGCTGTAGATGGGCCCCAGGCTCCTTTAGGAAGAGAGGGCAGCTCCTCCCGCCCTGACTCTATTGTAGTACTGGGGGTGGGGGGCCGGGACCAAAATGGGAACGGAGGCAAGAGCCCCAGATGGCTGTGGCGCTTCCTCCTCCAGCTCCCCACATTTGGGGACCTCTCAGCTGGGGTTTGGAGGAGACAGGGACTGCTGTCCTGCCAGTCACTGTGTGACCTGCTTGATGCTGCTTGATGACCTAGACAAGGCAGGGAGGGAAGGGTAGCAGCTGGGGAGTGAGGTGGGCTTGGTATAAAGAAGGATGCTCGAGACTTGGGGGGGGGGAGAGGGGAGCCCCCAGCCTTCTCCCTGCCTTCCTCCTACTTTCCCTTTTCTCAGGCACAGACGGTGCTTTCTCTTTCCTCACTCACTGGTATCTTCCCCTCTCTTTTTCCCTCTAGAAGCCCAGGCCGGACCTCAGATCTTGAGCTGGCCGAATTGTATCTGACTCAGTCCCTGTCGGGAATTATGATATACATGCAGCAGGAGGTGTTAGCTAGGGCACAAACACCCCCACTAGAGGCCAGCAGATAATCTAAGGCTATGATTAAAGAACATTGTCCCCAAAACCCCATTTAACTCATTTTAAAGGAGAAGTGCTGGGCTTAGTGATGTTATAAATAGTCAGAGGGGGTGCGAGAAATCCCAGGGAGCACATACCTCGTCCCCAGAATTCACACCCTCTGACCCACCCATCCCACAAAAGAAAGGAATATCCTTGGGGAGCAAAAATGGGGCCCTTTCGTTGTAGGCCTTGAACATGGAGGCTCCATGGGTCAGTTAGATTGCATGACAATGTTCCCGGCGGAAGAGCCACCTGCCAGTGAAGGGTGCTGAGCCTAAAAGACACAAATCTAGCAAAAAGATTAAACAAACAAGGGCCAAAAAGGAGGAAGAGAAAATTGACCAGAAGTGGGGTGAGTATGGGCTAGTATAACCCACTACTCAGACTATTTCACTGTCCTTTATATTTTCCCATAGACAAGATATAGTAGGCCTTTTAAAATCCCACTAGGGATTTAAAATTTTTTCTAAAAGTATTTTCCCTTCTTTTAAAACAGTTCAAGATTCATAAAACTTTTAGAATGATCTTAAGCAGTTTGCATAACTTTCTGTACATGTTCTAATCCTAGATGAAAATAATATTAGATTTTCCAGTAGGCTAACACGAAAGAGCTCACATCTTTTACTGACTACTTTCTCTGATCATAGAAACCTGCTATAGAAGGAAAAAACAGGGACCTGTGACATTCCAAATATGACAGGATAAAACATCCTTGATTCTGTTTAAATTCAGGTGAGTTACAGATATCCAACCATGCAGTATCCATTCCACCTTCTAGACTCAGGAATAGGTGGGGAACATTTTTTTTCAAAGGAAGCCATAGGTAAACTGAGCCAGGAGGGATCCCATCCCAGACCGAGGCTAAGATTGTCCCTCCAGCCTTTACCAAATGCAGGCTTCCACCTGTCCACAGTACAGGCTGGGAGTAGCTTGTGGCATTTTCTCAGATACTGATTTAATGAAGATAACTATACCCAAATTCAAACTCAAAATAAAATTTAGTTATGGTCCCAAATGCCTTTTACCTTAAACAACAAGCCTCAACAATCACAGCTTAGAGCCAGTTATAATTATTTCTATTCTCTTGTAGCTGCAATAAGCAATAGAGATTTATCAGGTCCCACAACTGTAAGGAATTCCATTTACCATCTTTCCTTCTGAAATCTAGAAGCCAATTGATAAAAATCCTTTTTAATCCTTGCAACTTTTTAGCAAGTTAGGTTCATTTAAAAACTACATGACTAAAACTGTTCCTTTCCCAATGACCTTGACTGTTCTGAATGGGCAGAACTAGTCAGAAAAAAAGTTGTCACAGTTTTAGGTTTTAGCATTAAAACAGTAGCCCAATAACTTAGTTAACAGTCTTACAATTTTAAACAATCTTGACTGAAACTTCCTTTTAAACAAAGACAGACTTGGAAGCTTAAGATTTTCCCAAATTACAATACTCCAAAACTTTAAGAGAAACTGCTTCTCATACAGAATAGATAGAACAGATGTTTATCAGTAATGATATCATCTTAAATTTGAACTTTGAAATAAAAACAAATGAATTACCAATCTGATGACCTTAAAACTCCACATGACGTTATACTGAACTAAAATCTTTTTTTTTGATGCCATACAACCAACTTATAATCACTGCATATTTCCAGAATAGCCAAAAAGTTAAATGGACAATCAGCTATCACAGTAAATATCAGCAGTATTATTACTACTTGTTTGTATCCCACATATAAGAGCTTTAAACCGTCAGATATTATAACATAAAAAATCCAATTCACATGAAATAAACATTATAGCATAGGGTTAGCAGAATTGATAAAGTAACAGCTAATTTTACACAACTTTTTCTCCATCTTTTGGTTTCAACAAAATTCAGATTGAAAACTGTTTTTTTGTCACTCAATTTTTACAGTATAAGAGGACTTTACAATTTAGATTTTACAATTTAGAGATACCATAATAGAACAATGACATTATGACATTAATTGCATTTCCAATTCATTACATACCAAAATTATTGATAGAAAATTAGGCCTACCAAGTGCAGAGGCTTTTCTCCTCTCCCCACAGTTGCAGGGCTTGGTTGTGGACCCTGGGGTTTTGATATAGCTGCTATGCCTCCCCCCTAAAATGTTTTTAGCTGTTCCAACTTTTACTCCAATAAATTTTATGTGTTCACTCATTAGAAACTGCTTTGAAAGTGATAGCTTTGACTTCCCTAGCAAGGGGAGAGGGAGTGGCACCTACTCCCTTATCCCAGTTCTAGAGAACCCAAAAACCTCACCTTATGTATCAAATCTAAGAAAATATTCCTATTTGTCTAAATGCCAAATAGTAAAATGAATTCTGACTTTTCTTTAGCATCAAATTAGGAGTGATACTTTTAAAAAATGACCAGAATGCATTCAGTTGCCTTTTAGTTGCATTCTGTTACACAAAACTTTCCTCTTTTAGGTGAGGCAGGAAATGGTTAAATGTTAGTCTACCTGCCTCTTTGTTCTGAGGGAGAAGATTCCCTCCCTTTCTTATTGCCTTCTCCTCACTCCAGTTGCCCAGAGTGGAATAAAAAGGAGATTTTCAAACCTTTAAAGATCTTAAAACTTCTGTTCACAAACAAGACGATATTTTGCTCTCTTTCTCTCCCTTTTCAGCCTGCATTCAGCAGCAGGGGAAAAGAGGAGGGAAAGAGATACAGCATTTCAAAGGAATGTCCTGCAGTTGCAGTTTAAAGCTTAGAGATGTCTCAGACCACTCACACACACTCATTCACAGGGACAGAGAGAGAGAGAGAGAGAGAGAGAGATAAGCTGACAGGAAGGTTCAAAAGCTCACAGAGGATTTCTGGAACCCTCGGCACAAATCACATTTTCTTGGCCCTCAGATGCCAATTGGGGCCAGGTAAGATTGCTTTGAGATAACCTAGGCACAGACCCTCAAGTGTAGGGGAAAGCCAGCCCAACCTCTCTCCTTGAGGTCTTGAAGACCTCGTGTTTTTCAGTTGTACAAAAGATGTCCTAGGGGTGAGTTTCTCGGGGTACGGAGGGAGACTGACCCATCCTTTCCCAACTCCCCAGTCAGAATCACTTGTAGTCGTCTGCTTTTCTGTGACATCTCACGTGAAAAGCCTTGCCTAAAAAAATATATGTGTATATTTTTTTTAGACGCGGAAACACTTGTCCCTAGACAGGGCGCCCCCCATCCATGCAGGATGTGTCCCAGGTCTATTAAAAAAATAGACCGGATTCCGGCTCCAGACCAGAATCGTCCAATCAAGCCTTCCTAGGTGCTTGAATGAACCCGACTACAGGACAAGAGGGAGGAGGTAAAAGAGCTTACTGGAACTCCAAGAAAGCTTGAGACCACAGACTCTCTCCTACCTGGCTCGCCAAAATGATGGGGGACGGGATCCCAATAGGTTCAGCAGGAATTATGATCTTATCTAAGATCAGAAAACCTGCAATATTGTCTGGAAAGAATTCAAGGTCTCAGGCTTAATTGGAGTGAGAGTTGTAGAAGTTTATTGTTACACTTCCATGAGAAACTGGCAAGAGTCCTTTAGGGGACCTTCGAGTGAGAGGGGTACATGCTTTTACCTTTAAAGGGTAGGGCTGCCATGGTCAGGGCTGACCAGATGGGAGGGGCCTCAGTGCATAGACAAAGGTCAGAGCTGACCAAGAGGAGAATGTGAATAGAACGTTTAGCTAAGATTTGGGCCAGGCCGGAGGAGACCAAAGGCAAAGATAAAGGAGGGTGTGGGCCAGGCCCAGAAGAAATGAAGAGATTAAGTAAGGACAAGGGGTCACAGGGTGTTGCCTAGGTGGAGTGTGGGATGGGGAGAAGGGGCAGAGCTCAAGGGTGGGAAAGGACAAATTGCAGTTACAACTTTACAAAACAAAGTGCAGTTACAAAGTCACAGACTGGTTTTACAAGTTGGTTTCACAAATTGACATAGACCCCAGATACCCCATCACCTCCACCTTCCCCTTCCTCTCCTGCCTCCCCCTCTCTCCCTCTTTCCTGCCTTCTTCTCCCCCTCTCTTCCTTTTTCCTTCCCTACCCAACTTATCTAAGCAATAGATAATGTAGCCTCCTATCTTCACAAGGGAAACCACCCCTATTTCCTTGGTCACCCTTAAATCCCATGAGCACATTACACAACTTGCCTTTGGTGGTGTACCACTTCTTTTGAAAATAAGCAATCTGAAGATAATTGGATTAAGTGGGAAAATCAAAACTCTCCAATCTGGCTAACCTGTTGGGGGAAAGACAAAGAGGGAAGAAACAGGAAGCTAAGGGACTGACTGACAGACTGGAGGGAGAAAAGTGGAAAGAAGAGGAAGTGCTCCTGCCTTGGTATTCCTCCTTCATTATCTAAGAGGACCCAGGAGAGGGGGGAGCAGGAGCCTGAGGGCTTCCCTGGACACTGGCTGGCCTCTAGAGCCTGTTGCTTGGCTCAGTCTAGTCTGCCATCTTCATCAGGGATGAGGCCATCTCCAGTCACCTGATCTATATCTGGCCCTCACTGGCCTGTTGGCTCTGGAGGAGAAGGTGAGGCTGGGGACTTTGCATAGCCCTGCCTCACTACACTCCAATTCACTGGCAGTCAGGGCATCGTCTTCCTGGTGTCACTCTTCCTCCCAGCTACCTAGCAGAAATTATGGCTCTCAGATTTTTCATTTGTAATATTATCCTTAAAAGGCAAAAGCTTCTCCTATCAGATCCCTTGGGAATCAGCAATGGAGCCCAAGCTGTCCATGGTGTGAAGGTCAGAGAGTTGGGCCATGGTCACATCTCGAAACAAGTGACAACCAAGATTAACTTTGCAGGGACTTTGAGCCTATGAAAGGCCAAGCATATGAGCATCCCACAGGCAAGTCCAGAAACCCTGAAGTTGTCCCCATTGGGGGATTTTGTGGCAGGAAGAGCTCTTCCTTGCTTCCTCTAATGCCAGCCTTAGCCTTGTCACTTATGGAATTGATCATGGCTGGAGTCACTAGGGTCCTGAAGTGTTTTGGTAGCCCTGAGCAACTTTTCCCATCATTAACAGCTTCTCCTAGTTCATCTTTTCTATAGCTAAGCCCTCCAGTTTTCTGGAACTAAACCTGTAGCCCGCCGTCTTCCAGGAATGCCTAACAAGAGCCCAGATTGTCATCAAATAAGAACTATATATAGTCAAAGGCCCTTGCTAGAATTCCCCTCAAGACCAGTGTTCTCCTTCAGCAGAATTACCTTAAGCAAAAAAGTGGACAGGGTAGGTGCTGCAATGGTAGACGAGGGCCAAGAGATCTGGGGCAAGTCCATATGCACACACACACACTGGGGGGGAATTTAGAGAGGAGGAGTGGACTAGAATTACAGTGTGAGAAGACAAGGAAGTGTTGCAATCTTTAACCCAGGGAGAATTTCACACATCCAGGAAATCTAGAGAAAGACACCATACACACAAGGAGGGAGGAGGTCCCATTTGGGGAACTTAGGGCAGGGGTGAAGACAAGAGCCACAGCTGAGGAATCACAGGGAAGCTGAAAGTGTTACCCCTGAAAGAAGTAACCATATCCAGGAGCCACTGAGACAGCACAGTATCACAGTGTTCAAAGGGCCACTTGAACATGGGTACACACTGGGGGAGGGCCAGGATGGAGAGAATCACTGATACACAGAAAAGACAGAGAAGAGAGCCAGAGGACAGCAGAGACAGAGGAAACGTTAGAGATTGCCCAAGGATCCACATCACAGAGGCAGAGCTGGACAAGAGAATCTGTCAGTCCCCCATTGTATAAAGGAGGGAATTAAAGCCAAGGAAGGGAAAGGATGTTATCTAAGAAGCCATGACAATTTGGTGTCCACAGCTGGACTTGGATTCCAGATTTCCTAATTCCAAGTCTAAGTTTGAGGAAGTTTCACTTTTTGTTATTTTTCTCTCCTACGTACATCATACCAGTTATCCCCAATTTTCAGCACTACCCCCTCAGCTGCTCCGACTCTGCTCCTCCAGGCCCCTTCTCCCACTGATGAGCTCTTCCTGAACTTCTCTTTGGGGGAAGGTATTCTCTAGAATAAACCACCCTGGCCTGTCCAAGTTTCTCCTCCCCAGCCCAACATTTTCTTCAACTCCTTTAGGTATTTTCTGTCTCCATTCGAATCTAAGCTCCTTCATGACAGGGATTATGTTTCTTTTTTCATTTTACTTGTATCCCCAGAACTTAACTCAATGCTGGCACATATTGAACATTTAACAAATTCTTCTTGCCTGACTGACACATTGATGAGCATTGATTGACATTGAGGACACATTGATGGAACAAGCCTTGGAAGAAATAGGATCAAGGCACTGAGGTATCCTTGGGAAGGCAAATCATCTCATAGATGTTTATTAAGCTCCTACTGTGTTCTAGACATTAAGCTAAGGACTCCACATATATAACTTATTGGACAGCAAGGTAAGAATCCGTTTTTGACAAAACTAGCCTGGGGAGGAGTAACAGTTGCCTAGGTGTAGCAGCAAGCACCCCAAGCATGTCCTCAGGGTTTGCTGCCCATACAGGTTCTTGGATCTGCTTTGTTAAAGGAAAGCAACTCAAAATGGGTTAACAAGCTTACTTTAATCAGTCAGACATATATCGTTTACCTTGTTCAGGGGAAAAAGGTCAGCACCCCGAACTTCAAAGTACACAGACAGAATTATCAAGACAGAAACAGATCAAGTAGACAGATTTCCAAACTGTCCAACCATTACATCCATACCCAGTCAACATCTGGGTTTTTCAAAGCTGGGGGGGCTCTGGACAATGGCTTTTCAGAATACAGATCAAATCACAGAACACTTCTCAAAGTGAGCCCCCAAAACAAAGCCTCACATCAGGGCTTATATAGCCTCCTCCTGGCTCAGAGAATGTAACAACCTTATTGATCCACTGGCCAATCAAAAAGTATCTACTGAAAAACAAGCCTCCCTCCCCAGGCTTCAGGTGCACTTTAGCCTAGGGGCAGGGAAGATCTTTCAAATTTGCATTCCCATTACACTAGGCTAACAGAAGCTGTGAGAAAAGAAGACTTAAGCCACCACTCTTCTGCCTGAAGGGAGAAAGTGGCAAGTGCTGGCTAAGAGAGTGCCCAGCCGCCTGGCCTGGCCTTCTAACTGCCCGGCCCTTCCTAGAATGGATGACCTTCCACTGTCCTGGGGCCCCTCTGCCCCGGCTTCCCGTGGTCCACAAAGACGAACAGTCAAAGCCTGCTTCTGGCCTCAGTTTCCTGTTTCATTGTTTAGTCTTCAGAAACCAGGCTCCCAGTCATACAAGTTTGACAATTCCAAAGAAAAGATCCTCTGAAGAGGACACACAGTATGGTGAGATTTCAAAGGTTCAGTTGGGAGAAAGGAAGCACGGCTTTCTCGAGTGCTTCTGCTATGGGCAAGGACTCTTCTGAGCCCCACAACTACTCTGTGAAGTCCTCACTATTAATATCTTCACAGGTCTTTCTGACTCCAGGCCTAGCACTCTGGCCACTGCTGACTTCCCAAGTCTGTTGGATTATTTACTGAATGCAAATGAACTCTGACAAACCAGAGTGTATACATTTGAACACTCCAAAGTAACCAGACGTGCAATTGTCTGTCCGACTGGACGTTTCCAAAAATCAGCATCTTAGATTTGTGGAATGGCCGTATTCTGGTCCCAGAGGATCTCTCCCCCAGTATTGCCAGTGAATCAGCCTAGGTATCTAAGTGGCCAGAGAAGCCTGTGGCTCTGCTCTCACCCACCTGGCTCCCCCACCATGACTCTGCTTGGCTCATGGCTCAAGCTCTCCCATTTCTGCTTCGAACCCGCTGCTGAAACGAGCCATAGCATAGCTGCCATGCTGAGGGCTTCCACACTCTGAGCCCTGAGGCACACATAGGATAAGTCTTCATGGCTAATATTTAGAGAATGCTCTTTGTAACTGATCCATTTGCCTTGACCCCATCTCTCCACAATACTTTGGAACAATCATTTCCAAAATCACAATGTGAAAAACTTATCACTGGGTTGTGGGATTCCCAGAGCATCTGGGAGCAATAGTCTTCTCCTCAAGAAGTGGGCCACTGGTCCAAGGGGATGAGCTGCCCAACCCTGAAGGCTGGCACAGCACTCCTACCCCTGGACATGGGAGGTGACTTGTGATCTCTCTTGCTCTGAGAGATGCTGGGTCTTTCTATGGGATTCTCAGTGATCTAGCACTACTGAAATTGGGTTGGTCTCCAGGCAGAAAATGAGTGAAAACTTCAGGAAAAAGGGCTTGTACTGGGAAAAAATACACAACCCATAACAGACATGCACAACCCCCTTATTGTGCTGGACACTCTGGGCCTTTCTCTCAAACAGTCAGATTCCCAGAACCTTATAAGAGGTCACCAAGACTGGAATGGTCAGATCCCCCCTAAAAACCTCCCAGGAGAGTTGAAAACATCCCTCACCTGTCTCTCACGTACCATGGCAGAATTTGGAAGGCAACAAGTATAGGCCCAAGACTGGCTTTTATTGGGTAAGATATCCAAGCAGAAGGCGCCAATAAACTGTCCAAGGAAAAGACTCCTTCTAATACTGTTCTCTGCCCTTTGAGGCTCAGCTCTGCCAGAAACATGGGATTTAACACTAACTTATATCCAGAGAAGGATGTCCACACTGACAGAGTCCATCATTCCTCCCCTCCAACACAACTTTCTGCCTTGAGACAATATTCCATATATAGGAAATGCCACAGAAGAAACCCACAAAATGCCAGGATGCCGTACTTGGTGAACATTCCCAACTGGCTGAATGAACAAGTCACCCGGGCAGCCTCTCATGCCTCCTCTCCAGGGACTGGGGCTTCTCTGGGCCTCTTTCAAAGATGTGTAATCAGATTCCAGCTGAGGGGAGAGTGAGAAGGTACCCCACTTTCACAGCAATGAGGGCACTGCCCCTCCTGCAGTGGGCAGCTCCCAACAGGGGTAGGGAAGGCAAGGATCTCCCCTAGACTGGCTCAGTTTGGACATGACCCTTAACCCACAGCCCTAGGAAAGGTCATGTTGTTCTACTCATTTTACTGAAGGAGAAAGTCTGAAAAGGGTTTTAGGCCAGAGAAACAGGATTTCGAAATATTTCCAGTTTTCCTAAAAAAGAGGCTTTAAATATGCTCTGTTAACTAGAAGAGCCAAAAAGGTCTTAATTTCGGCTTCAGATGCCAAATGGAGGCATTCCCAGGAGAGGCAGATTTATTCATGGGCCACACATCCTGCTGCAGTCTCCTTTTCCCAGCATGAGGCCAGCTACTTTTCCCCCTCAGGGTTCTAAAGGCAACCCTGTGGGGAGGATGTAGCTGGCCTTAGTGTGAGAGAAGGAATGAATGAAGAAAGCATCAATTCCCTGCTTATTCTGGTCACAGTGCTGGGGATAAAAAAAGAAAAGACAGACCCTACTCTCTGGGAGCCCGTGTTCTAGCTGGGGAGAAAGGCCTCATGGTCTTTGAAGGACAGCCCAAAGGGCCTGGAAAGGCCTCATGGTCCCTGATGGACAACCCCAAAGGGCCTGGAAAGTCCTCATGGTCCCTGATGGACACCCCCAAAGGGCCTGGAAAGGCCTCATGGTCCTTGAAGGACAGCCCAAAGGGCCTAAAAAGGCCTCATGGTCTTTGAAGAACATCCCCATAGGGGCTGGAAAGACCTCTTCCTTCCAGTCATTTCCAGTGATAAAAGCACCTTAGTTTCTGATGCTGAGGTGCTGGACAGGGCTTAGGCCTTGGTGACCAGGACTTTCTTCAGCAGCTGTGGCCTGGTCCCTGCCTGAGCTGGCCCCAGCTTCTAGGACTCGAAGCTCTACATCCCCAGGGGCTGCTTCCTAGAAGCCTGGCTCTTCTAACAATTCTTGTGCTCAGGGTCAGGGCTGTCTCCAGACTAGTCTGAGGAGGGATGGTGATCAACGTGGTGACTATGGTTTGCCTTGCCTAGCACATGTTGCCTCCCCTCTCTCCCTCAGACTGGCTCGAGGCCCTGTGGGGAGCAGTCAGTGACATTTAGTGGGGATAGCCGACCCTTCCCTCCCAGGAGCTGCTTCTCTTGGTGATGGCTGCGACAGAGGGACTAGAAAAGGGATCACTGGGCTGGGGGAGCTGGGAGCACTTGGGAGGGGGGTGTCTGGCCACTGCCTGGGCACTGGGTGAAAATGAGGCTGGGGGCCTTGCTACACCAGTACAGACCAAGGTTTCTATACAGTCATAGGGGTGGGGTGAGGGGGCACAGAACTGGAGGGAATAAGCCAGGCCTGGATTGACAGCCGGAGTGGACCTGAGAGCTGTCCAGCCTCCCCTCACTTTCTAGGGCATGGATCTGAGGCCCAGAGGGCTAAGGGCTTACTATGCAAAGGGGCCCAGGTGGAATTCCAAGCTGGCTCCTCTGAGTTAGCACCCAGAAGGTGATGGGAGACAGAGGGGCAGTGCCCCCATGCTGTGGGCCCAGGGCTGGTGGAACCAGGGAGCTTGGACTTAACCTCCCACATTCCCACACCATGGTCTGGGAGGCTGGGAAAGGAAGGTAGAGTTCAGGCCTGGGTCAGGTCAGTGGAACTTTGGCAGTCCCCTGGGAGGGAGACTCAGCTGTGGGCCCTTTGACTGAGAAAAATACAGAAGTGTTTTTAGGACCTTGGTGGGTGCCCCTGAGACCCCCAGGAGCCTCCTCCTGCCTGTTTGGCACCTCCGTGCCAGGGGCTTTGTTCCACCTTTAGTCTGGAAAACAAAGTCCTTCTTAACTGCTTTGGGAATGGCCTCTCCCCAGGCTGTTTCAGAGTGTGGTTAGCCAACCTCATTTCAGCTTTGAGTAATCCAGGGCACCAGCTGAGGCCCCACACCCCAAGCTCAGGGAGTGAGGAAGGTTAGGCCTGGGCTTTCTAGGAGCCCCTGGAGGGATGGCTGCTGACCCAGCCGGGCAGCAGAGTCTGCCTCCAAATGACCTTCTCACCACAAACCCACCTGTAAGGGAAGTGGGCCTTATGAGCGGAAGGTGGCAAAGATACCCAGGACACAGAGCCAGAGGAGATGGGCCCTGCTGCCTCCCCCATCCCAGTCCTCAGGGAAAACTGAGAGAGCGTCTATGCCCTGTCCAGGACTGACCGCTTCTGTGGGACTGACCACGGTTGGCTCCGTGAGGAGGAGGCCCCGGGCCTTCTCTGCCACTGGAGTGCTTCATCCTGGCACTGAAGTGCTCCCCAGTGCTCCCCAGCCCTCACCTCCGGGGGTGGCCCATTGAGCCCCAGGGACCTTCCCAGCTTCATGTCATAGGGCTTAGCTGGGTACAGCCAACAGGAGCCCCCATCATGGCCTGAGCCAGGCTCCCAGCATGCCAGGAATGTCTGCCCCTCCTGGCTGCCACGTCTCAGAAGTCTCATCTTCCTGTGAGGAGGATGATGATGGTAGCAATTTACAGCAGCAATGACTAGGGTTTCTATGGCCCTTTAACGTGTGCAAAGGACATGTGTGTATGTGGACACACGCATGTGCATATGCACATGCATGTATGTGTATGTGTGTGTGGACACAAGTGTTTGTACATGGCTATGGTGGGATTTGTTAGGCTCTGGGGATCCTCTTCAGTCTTCCCACAGGAAGCCTGGCATTTGCCTGAGGCCATAAGCCCTTAGTTATCCTAGGCCCAAATCTCTGTTAGTCTCACTAGCCTCGCCCTCCATAGTCCAACTGCTCCCCACCCTTGAGCCTATCCCACTATCTCTACCCAGATCTGTTACCCTTAAACTAGCCTCACCCACATTGTCTGTCACCTCCAGGGGCCTCCAGCTCTTTCCACTCTTAACCCCATTCCTGGGGTCTGCCCTCAGTCCTCCGTCCCCTCCCCAAGCCCCCCTCTAGAGCACCTCAGATCCCTCCCACAGTCTTTCTGCACATGAGGCCTGTTGTATCTCCATGAAGGTGCTGAGAATTGTCAGCTCAGACTCAGTCTGTGTCAGACTCTTCAGGCCCACTTGTCAACGCCAGCTACAAATTCTTAGGCTCCTTGAGTGTCTACCCGTTATGGCAAATCTTTAACAAACTGGGTTTTACTTTGGCTGAGAGAAGGCTTGAGTCGAATTCATTTGGCAGGACCCGACGTGTTGGTCTCAAGCAGCCGTAAACCCTAGACGTCAACAGATACACATGTATGTGTGTACAAACATGTATGTGTGTGTTCACACGTGTTATTTCCTTTGCCCTCAGGCTTAGCTCAGTCCCGGCCTCTTCCATGCAGCCTCCTCTGATCCCCCCCCCCATGCTTGTGGCCTCTCCTGACCAAAGAAGCTAATGTTGGTGAAGTGATTAGCACAGAGCCCGGCCCACAGCAGGCACTTAATAGATGCTTGTGCCCTTCCCCTTCCTACTTCAATTTTCCTTGTTCTTTATTTTTTTGTTGTTGTCCGGCCCTTTTTTTTTTCTTGGCAGACACTGCAGGGGTTTGTCATTTCCTTCTCCAGCTCATTTGACAGATGAGGAAACTGAGGCAAGCAGGGTGAAGTGACTTGCCCAGGTTCACACAGGTGGGAAGAGTCTGAGGCCGGATCTGAGCTCACAGAGCTGCTTTCCTGACTCCAGGCCCAGCGCTCTGTCCCCTGCACCTCCCAGCCACCTCTTTCTTCATTTGCGTACAGATTCTGTCTCACTCAGCAGAGTGTCAGCTCCCAGAGGGCACGGGCTGTCTCCTTTCCTAGGGGCGTCATAAATGCTTGTTGGGTTGAACAGAGGCCTCTCCAGCCCTGGGTGGGGGGGCACAGAGAAAGAGGTTCAGGGATGGGGAGGCCCCTGTGGGTGGTGAGCGTCGGGAGTGAATTCAGTAAAGACCCCCCAGGGAGATCCCCAATCCATGGACACCAGTGTATGTTGGTTTATCTGCATTTGCTTTATACCTAATTATCTGTGGGTGGTCTCTCCCATCAGACAGTTCCTGGAGGATAAGGACTACATTGGCCTTCTTGTATACCCCCAGAGTTTAAACTCATTCAGGGTACACAGTGGTGCTTAATAAATGCTTTACTGGACAATTGCTCTGAGCCCCCAGGCAGGAAAATTCGTAACATTTAGGTGAGGGTTTGGCTCTCTGCCTTAATTTACACTAGTGTTTACCTCTAGTCAACTCCTGACTTCTTTGTTGTTGAGGCAAAAGTCTCATTCCTGGAAATGTGTACGACTGTGGCGCCGTGGGGAGACCCTGGAGGGGAGCTGAGGAACCTTCCACTGTCCCTGAGTAGCTGGGTATATCTGATGGCATCACTCAGAGTCTTCTGCTCTGAGATGCCAGGAGGGCTGATGGTCCCCTGGAGATCTCCCTTCTCTGCCACACCTCAGTCCCCCTTCTCTTTCTCCTTTTTGTTGCTTGCTCCTGGCTGCCCATTATTTTCTGGCTGTTCTGGAAGTGAGAGCACCTTGTAAAGTCAACTACAAGCAGCTCTCTCAAGGACTGCTGCTGTGACTAACTTTAAGGATCTAATCAAATAGTATAGTGAACTCCCTATTTATTCAGCAATAAACTAAAGCAAAACTTTCAAGGAACTAAAGATTAACAATCACAACAATATAACATAACAACTTATTACTAAGGTGGCCACATAGTCTTAAAGAAAACATATGTGTGAGACGGTAAAGACCCTTGCCCAAATTAAACTCAGAGGCTTCTTAAGGTAGAAAGTAGAAAAGAGTTTATTATGATCTTAAGAGAAAAGGCGTCCCCAATCTGACAAAAGGCCAGAAGGGGGAAGCCCGTACAGAAGGCAAAAGCACAATTATAAAGCCCTGCATTGAGAATTCCACAACCTCTCAACTGTCCCACCTTAGTATTGGTTGGTAAGGCAAGCTCACAATCTTCTCATTAATGCCAGCCAATCGGCACAAAGCAATCTCAATCCCTTACAGTAATTATTACTCATGAGGCTCTAATCTTGTTAGATAACATACATAATACATGAGGTCCACTAAGCAAAGGCAGTAACACCCCCAGAATACTGAACCCCCTTCAGTCCAACCTAGATGTGTCCTTCTCTGGGCCTGAGTGTCCCAAGGCCTCTGTCTGCTTTCTGATTGGTCAAATCCACCTGCTGCTGCCAACATTACTTCATTTTTAGCATTATCTAGGAGTTCTCTGGGAACCGGGAACCCAACTTCTTCTCAAGGCCTTGTGGTCTTGTTTCAGCAATTTTTGCAGTTCTGTAGAACTTTAACCCTTCTCTACCTCTCACACTACCATTCCTTCCCAAAACTATAAATGCCTCTAATTTGGTCTCAATAGTTAATCCAATCAATTGTCTTAATACTCAATAGCTCTTACATTACCTTGAAATTCACAATCACACACACACACACACACACACACACACACACACACACACACACGGGGAAATGATACTGAGTATCTTCTAGAGATATGAGTTACAAAGTATAAGGAAGAAGTAAGAATGTATATAGGATGTTCCGAATGGGGAAACTTCATTGCAAGTCATCCCTCACACATATCATTCAGTAAGTCACAATCTCATCAGTCAATATAGAATACCCAACTAAAGTCTTCTTCCATCTTCACTTGAGGTTGGCTTCCAACTATCCTTGAGCCAATCATTCTTAAGACTTAGTGGAAAGTACAAAGGCCACCCACCCCTAGGTCACAGTAAGTTACAATATCATCAGTCAGCATTGAGTATCCAAGTAAAGTTCTCTTTTGCCTTGACTTGAGGCTGGCCTCCAAACCCCAGAGTTCCTCCTCCACAGGCTGACTGCTCCCAGCTTTTGCCTGAATTCACCTGACTCTTGCCTGGACTCACAGGTAGGCGGCTCTCCACTCCTGTTTCATACAGACTGATCTTTTCCAAGCCCTTCACAGTTTCTCTTTCTAGGAAGACAAAGCTTAACAGAACTACAATATTACACACGTTGCTGGTACTATTGTCACTTTCTATCTGACAAATATGAACCAACAGACAAAGTTTGTTCCTGAGAAATCAAACACAAATCAACAGTAAAGTCCCAGGCCTTCTGTAAACAGCAGTAAAGCCCTCTTCCAGGGCTCCTGGTAAAGTCCTCTTTCAACAGACAGAATGCTGGATTCTGACAAAGTAGCATCAACACAGACAGAAGAGACAGAGAGAGTGGTGGTAATCCCAAGCATTGTCCCTCTCGGTTCTGCTTGGTCCCCCTTGGTGCTCAAGCTTTTCTCTGCTCCACTCTTTAAGCAAGATTGTCCCACCGTGGGCTCCATGTGATGATGTCAGGCCTGTTAAGGCCAGGAAAGGTCTCCAAACTCCCTTTGGTCCATTAAGGGCAACACCATGTATACTGTTTTCAAAAACAACGTGATACTATCAAAGGCAAGGCTCAAAGGCACTGGACTAAGTGCAACAAGCAGCAAAGCACTATTTTGTCTTCCATAACTTTCCTCTGCCTTGTCTGGTGACAGCTCTCCATTTCAGTCCCTCACTCAATGGCTTCGGGTGACTCAGGGAGGTGTGAAGCCTTATTCACAGACGTTCTGATAGAATCCAAAATGCTGGTACAGAAGGGAGATAATTGCTTTTAAGTGGGGGTGGGGTAGGGGTTACCCTCCCCTTATATAATGTGAGAGGTAGGATTTGTACCTGTACTCTTCTAGAGGCAATGATTTATTTTTTTTTTTGCTTTTTTGAGGGAGAAGGCAGGGCAATTGGGATTAAGTGACTTGCCCAAGGTCACAGGACTAGTAAATGTTAAGTGTCTGAGGTTGGATTTGAACTCAGGTCCTCCTGACTCCAAGGCTGGTACTTTATTCATTGTGACTCCTAGTCACCCCAAGGCAATGATCTTTTCACTAGACTATACAGTCTCCTTCACCTAAGGCCTAGACAAAGTCAGTAGTAGAAAGAGCAGGTATTTCCCTTTCTGACTCTGTGTAGTAGGGCTAATGGGGGTCCCCTCATCTGCTGCCTCACCCACAAAGCTAGTCCTGCATTTCAGCTCTTTGCTCAGTAATGTGCACCTTGATGGAAGGACACAACAACTCTTGCTTGGTCCTTGTGATGGGGAAGGGTGGGTCAAAGATCAATGCCTACTGTGTTGAGGGAAGGACTGTTGTCTGGGATATCTCCTCTCTTAGGTCTATGAGAATGAGGTACCCCCTTCAGCTCAATATTCTAGGGCCCCTGTCTCAGTGGGAATGCCTTTTCTCCCTTGGATTCTCAGCAAGGGTGAGTCTGATAGGTATGGGAGAGGATTTCTCTCCTCTCTCCCACCTCACAGAAGCTGTAGCTACAAGCAGGTACCAGTGGGGATCTGTGCTAGCCTAGGCAAGCCCAAGTCCCTGCCCACATTGTTCTATATCTTTCCTTGAGCATGTCAGTGATCAGAAATCCTGAGAAATGAAGCTTCCACTCTTGGAAAAAATCTTATGGGTCAAGAGTCTTTTGGAGTCAAGTGCCAAGCATCAGTGGGAGGTGATTTCCTTGCTAGCACAAGGCCTCTGGGATGAGAATTCTGATCAGCCTGGATCATCTGGGAGCTGAAGACTGAAGAGAAGTCAAGAGTATGCCTTGGCTGGCCTAGAGAGCTGGACCATAGTCTGAGGGGAAAGAAAGCATCCGCTTTGCAGTCCCACAAGGCTGTGTCACCTTTAGGTGAGAGTATGATGGGCTTTCCTTAACTGCATCACAAAGACTCTGAGCAGTTGCCTGTTAAGCAAAGCAACAAAGAAATCTATACACCATAATGCTGCAGGGGACACCACCATCCCCAAGCCTCCCCCCTGCTAGGGCCTTCAGTTCAGAAGCCCTGAAGAAGGATTTTCTTGTTGTATGTTTACAGAAATCCTGGGAGATGGTTTTGCTAATATTTTCAAGGGTTCTAGGACTGTTCTACAGACAGAGGATGAATTAATGAGGGGACTGGCAATGTATCTTGTGGCCTTGCTAGGCCTTGTCTCCCCAGGAACTAAGATTGCTGAGAACTTGCCTTGTGTCAAGATGAAGAAAAGACCTCCATTTGGGTATTAAGTGCTGTGCTTAAACTTGATGTAACTCTGGGGTAGATTCAATTGTGATCCAGGGATGGGGAACTTTTGACCTTTTTGTGTTCTGTGGTTGAACAAGTGAATGTACTTTACTTATGATTAGAAACTATTCTCCATTTGAGAAGAGGCGTTTTGTGATGGACCAAATGAAGGTACAGCCTAGGGGTGGAGTAGTATTTAGAACAGGGACTTTGTAATTGATTGAATGAATGGGAGGTCCTGGGGTGGGGTAGTACTTGGAGATTATTTAATCACGCTTAGTAAATGCTGTATTTGGAATGATGTCATGTTTTGATCTTCTCTGTTCTTGGTTGGTCACTGAATAAAATGGAGAACACCTATGCTGGTATTTTGAACCTTGGGAAGTTGCCTTTCCTTGGCATTACAGTACAGGCCTGTACCAGGGGGTGGCTGCATCAAGGGAGAGCAGGGGAAAAAATAATAAATGCTTGTGGGCTCATTGAATGCCAGATGCAAGAGATGCTTATTGGATATGAGGGTGGTGGGCTGGGCTTGAACCTTACTCCCATCAGAATTGGTTTAAAGAGGGAATAATATACACACTCAGTTGGGTATGAAAATCCATCTTACCAGAAGGAAGAGGGGAAAGGCATTAGAGAAGGGAGGGCAGATTGGGGGAGGTGGTGATCAGAAGCAGATATCTGAGGAGGGACAAGGGGAAAGGAGAGACAGAAGGATAAACAAGGGGAAAATAGGATGGAGAGAAATACACAGTTAGTAATTATAACTATGAAAAATGTTTACAGAAAGTTTCTTTGATAAATGCTTCATTTCTCAAATATATAGAAAACAGTCAAATTTATAAGAATACAAGTCATTCCCCAAGTGATGAAGGATATGAATAGGCAATTCTCAGAGGGAGAAATCAAAGCTATCTATGATGGTACCAAAAGAATGCCCTAAGTCATTGCTGATTAGAGAAATCCACATTAAAGCAGCTCTGAAGTACCACTTCCCAGCTACCAAATTGGCTTATCTGACAGAAAAGGAAAATGACAGATGATGGCAGGAATGTGAAAAACTGGAGCACTAATGCATCTTTAGTGGAGTTGTGAACTGATCCAACCATTCTGGAGAGTGATTTGGAACTATGCCAAAGGGATATAAATCTGTGCACACCTTTTGACCCAAAGAGATTTAAAAAAGAAAAAAAAGGAAAAGGACCCTGTCCAATTAAGAAGATTCAGGATGGGAGTGAATGGAACACTCAGCACTTCAAAAGATCCAATATAGTTTACTTAGAGTATAGGTGAATGGGAAGGAAACTGGCAATAACAGAGTAAGAGCAACTATGATTAATAATGGATATATATGTGTATATATATATATATATACATATATATATATATATATATATATAAGCATCACCATTGTGGGGAAGCACCAAGACCTGACCACACAAGCTGGGGAATCCTAGGTACAGCCATCAGGGTTCCACACAGGAGGGTCTTCCATGGTGAGATTCCAATTTGGGGTCTGAATCTGACAGTTTAAGTAGTGCTGAGAACAAAGAAGGCATACTGCCAGGTGTTTTTAGCAAGCATCGTATCTTGTGTAAGGCCTGGGACTGAGGCCAATCACTCCAAGGCCCCCCAAGAGCAATGTTTCCTTGGAGTGGCTAGTTGCAGGAATTGGACAGTTATCATATCCCTTCTCAAGGACATGGCCAGGGCCCCAGGAGAGGAGCAGCCCTCGGGTTCTCAGGACCCCTGTTCCCAAACAGCTCAGGATAACAGAAAGGTCATATTGAGTTGGAGCCGTGGTTTGTATGGTCTTATTTTTCACAGAGGGGCTTACCTTGACCCTTCAGACCCATGTGTATAAAAATCATTTATGGCAACTTTTTGTGGTGGCAAAGAATTGGAAATTGAGGGCATGCCCATCATTTGGGGAATAGCTGAACGAGTTGTTGTAAATGATTGTTTTTAATATGATTTTTTCCAATTACATGTAAAGACAATTTTTAACATTCAGCTTTTCAAAAATTCCTGGATGGTGCCTTGGAGAGGGCCGTAGAACTGGAGGTAGCAGGAGCCCAGTTTCAATCCTGTCTCAGACCCTTCTCAGACCCATAGTCCTGAGCAAGTCCTTTGATTTCTCTCCCTGTTTTCTTGTCTATACAGTGGAAGTAATAGCACTCACCTCCCCTAGGGCCATTGTCAGGATCCAACGGGCTTTGCAGACCTTAAAGCTGTGTGGACCTTTGAGTTATAATTTCTTACAATTTCTCACATCTTAGAGCAAAGAATTCTCCATTCCTGCAGCTACCAGGGCAGCCCTAGCACCCACTTTGCTCCCCAGGCTTTGCTACCACAAACCAGCCACGTGCCTATTGCAGTGTGTCCAGGAGCCTAAGAGAGCCAGAGAAGCAAAGCCAAACTGCGCCATCGCCCAGTGAGCATAAAAGCATCGCTAAGCAAAAGGCAAAGGGAAAGGAAGGAACTCCCTGAGAGCACAGCAGGTGCTCCCCTAGCACTGCAGAGAAGGGGCCAGCTGGTCTGAGGCAGGTGCTGTGTCTGGGCTTTTTCATTAACCCTTTGTCTTTGTACTGGGAGGGTTTGACTCTGGGCTGAGGAGCAGGGGATGGGGCCCAGGCAGCAATCACTGTGATAGAAAAACTGAAGGTGGGGATAGAACCAGGAAAGGAGAGGGAGAGAGAGAGAGAGAGAGAGAGAGAGAGAGAGAGAGAGAGAGAGAGAGAGAGAGAGAGAGAGAGAGAGAAGGAAGGAGGGAAGGAGGGAAGGAGGGAGGGAGAAAGAAAGAGAGAAAGGAAGGAAGAAAGAAAGAAAGAAAAAAAAAAGAAAGAATTAAGAGAAGTGTGAGGAGAGAGACAAGAGCCAGCAGGGAAGGGATCCTTCTAGGCTCTGTGGCCCCAGAGGGGTGGGAAGCAGGGAGAGGGCTCTACTGTCCTGAAGCCACTCAATGGATGACAACTTGGGGGGAGGGCGGCGACGGAGATTTGATTTGATTTTCTGTTAAAAGGTCTCCCCCCTTCTCTTTCTGTTTCAGTCTTTTTCTCTGACGTGAACAAAGGCCTCTGCCTCCATTCCCATTACCAGCTGAGGTTAGCAGGAGGGCTGAGGCACCTGGGGAGACAACGGGAGAGGCCAGGCTCCAGAACCCAGCTCTTCACCCTGCACTGCTCAGTGGCCTTTCCCGCACAGTCTCAGGCGCGTGGGGGGAGCTGGGGCGGATGTCATAATACCTCTCCAGGAATGGGTCAGTCCTGTCCAGCCCTCTTTCCCTCCGGACTTTGCATTGGTCCTCCCGGAGGGCGGAGGACTGCCCCTACACGATTTTGGGCGGGGACACTTGGACTTCCTCCTCCTAGATCGCAACAGATCGAATCACAGCACTCTTCCCAACCATGGGTTTGGAACTTTACCTGGATTTACTCTCCCAGCCCTGCCGCGCGGTCTACCTCTTCGCCAAGGTTAATCGCATCCCCTTCGAGGTGAAGACAGTGGAGCTGTTCCGGGGTGAGCGCCCAGGCCGGGCTGCCCCCAATCCCAAATACTGGGCCCCAAACAGTCCTTGTCCCAGCCTTAAACAAAACCTGCCCCCAGTCAGGCTGTGCTCACGCCTAGTCCAGATGATCCCAAACAACCCGAACTCCAGCCCCCACCCCCCAGCCCAGTCCTTGCTCTTCCCCCTTCCCCTTCAGACTGAAAGTGGGGGTGGGAGACGGCCCTAACAGGCGGGGTGGGAGTGGGGTGCTGTAGATGGGCCCCAGGCTCCTTTAGGAAGAGAGGGCAGCTCCTCCCGCCCTGACTCTATTGTAGTACTGGGGGGTGGGGGGCCGGGACCAAAATGGGAACGGAGGCAAGAGCCCCAGATGGCCGTGGTGCTTCCTCCTCCAGCTCCCCAGCATTTGGGGACCTCTCAGCTGGGGTTTGGAGGAGACAGGGACTGCTGTCCCGCCAGTCACTGTGTGACCTGCTTGATGCCGCCTAATGACCGACATAAGCTCACTCACTGGTAGCATTCTTGTCCTCTTCCCCTCTCTTTTTCCCTCTTAGAAGCCCAGGCCGGACCTCAGATCTTGAGCTGGCTGAATTGTCTGACTCGGTGCGCCCACTGTGAGCCTCTTCTTAGCTGGCCAAGGTGTGGAGGCTGCCTGTCCCAGGGCAGCCCGGGCGACCTGGGAGAACTCCTGGGTGTTCTGGGAATGCTCTTTCCCGGGTAGAGAGGCCGGATTAAAACACGAAATAAAACAGACAAAAATAACCCCAACTAGAAAGAAAACAAAACAAGCTGCTCTGCAGCTGTGTCCTCTGGGCTTCCTGGAGTGGCTGGCACTTAGTAGGTGCTTGCTGACTTGACTTAGTAAACGCCCATGAAGCCTCTCCTGCCCCTACCTCTGATGCTCAGTCTTGAAGCATTGCCCCAGGACTTGCAGAGAGAGAGGTTGTGGAACTTCTATGGGTCCATTGGGCCAGTATGTGTCTGAGGACTCCCTGAGCCCAGAGTCTCCTGACTCCAAATCCTCTAGGCACAAGACCAACTAGCTTCCAGTTCTAGTGCTGAGATCAACTGGAAACCTCCAGCTCAAACGAGACAGAAAGGTGCAAAGTCCTTCCTCAGCCACCATCCTGCAGGTTTTACCCTCAGACATCCTCAGTTCCACTGGCTTGCTTTCCTCATCTGGCTCTTTTGGTAACAGTTTTTTTTTTCCTTAAAACTTATGGAAATTAACTCTCTTTCCTCCTCTCTGACTCCCTGTCTCCTTCCCCTTTACTCTTTCTCTCTTCTCTCCTCCTTTTCTCCCTCCACCTTCCCCTTCCTCTCCTGCCTCCCCCTCTCTCCTTCTTTCCTGCCTTCTTCTCCCCCTCTCTTCCTTTTTCCTTCCCTACCCAGCTTATCTAAGCAATAGATAATGTAGACTCCCATCTCTGCAAGGGAAACCACCCCTATTTCCTTGGTCACCCTTAAATCCCATGAGCACATTACACAACTTGCCTTTGGTGGTGTACCACTTCTTTTGAAAATAAGCAATCTGAAGATAATTGGATTAAGTGGGAAAATCAAAACTCTCCAATCTGGCTAACTTGTTGGGGGAAAGACAAAGAGGGAAGGAACAGGAAGCTAAGGGACTGACTGACAGACTGGAGGGAGAAAAGTGGAAAGAAGAGGAAGTGCTCCTGCCTTGGTATTTCTCCTTCATTGTCTAAGAGGACCCATGAGAGGGGGGCAGGAGCCTGAGGGCTTCCCTGGACACTGGCTGGCCTCTAGAGCCTGCTGCTTGGCTCAGTCTAGTCTGCCATGTTCATCAGGCCATCTTCAGTCACCTGATCTATATCTGGCCCTCACTGGCCTGATGGCCCTGGAGGAGAAGGTGAGGCTGGGGACTTTGCACGGCCCTGCCTCACTACACTCCAATTCACATGCAGTCAGGGCATCATCTTCCTGGTCTCATGGTCCTCTTTGAGAAGGAAGGACACGTCACACCCAGGGGTCATATTTCCCATTAGTTAATACAATTTTGCACACATATATTTTTAATCAACTAAGCTCAGAGTACTCAGCCCACTTCATTTAATATTATGAAATGAACTAGAGAAAGTCACCTTTTCCAAATGTAGTAACAAACATTTCTCTCTATTAAATCACTTAGTCTCTCAGGATTTAATCAATCCTGGGCAGCGAGGTGGTACACTGGATAGAGTATTGGCCTTGAACTACATGGAAGAACTGAGTTCAACTTCTGCCTTAGTTACTAGTTTTGTGACCTTGGGCAATCCACTTAACCTTTATCAGGGTCAGTTTCCTCCTTCCAAAAAAAAAAAACAGGAACCGTAATAGTACCAGCCTTACAAAATGAGTTAATGGATTTAAAGCATTTTACAAACCTTATATTAGTGTCATATAGATGCTAAGGGAGACAAAGAAAGGAAATAGACAGTCCCTGCCCTCAAGGAGCTCATAATGTCATGGCAAAGAAAATACATTTTTAAAAAAGCTGGCAAGGGAAGGAGGGCCCCTAGTGTGAAGGCCTGATGAAGTCCAGAGGAGGGTGGAGCTAGGTGGGAAATGATGAGATGGCCACCCTGGGTGCCCTCCTTAAAGAGAAGATCTCCATTAGCCAAGCAGAGGGAGGAAGAGGTCCCTGGAGTGAGCATTCTGAGGAGGTGTGAGTGTCAGGTTTGTTGATATCTGTGAAGAGGAGGAAATTCTGGGAGAGGATGGTGAAGTCCCAAGGATGGTAGCCAGATAGGAGGTGAAGTCATCTCACATGCTAACTCTTCCTCCCAGCTACCTAGCACCTGGAAATATGGCACTTTGTGCTATTGAAGCCTTCATCAAAATCACTGGTAAAAGTGTTGACTGGCCAAGGGCACCTCAGAAGACAACATTGTCTAAGCACCCTTTGAACAGTTTATGATTGCCATTGGGATCTGATCATTCAGCCAGTCTAAGTCTGCCATGATGCTGACCTCTGACAAACACCTCCAGCTAGTCAAACTTGTTTGGCCTACTGCTTCCTTAAAAAAAAAAGTTACCCTGAGGCTCCACCCTCCTGGAATTCTACTTTTCTTTAGCCTTTTAACTGTTTTTTTTAATTTGTGTCATTTCAAAAAATATTTTTTTAAAAATAATACATCTTAAATGTAATAATTTATGGAAATTTGTGTTTTTTTCCATATTGAAATATTGATGATGTAATATTGCATAATGTAAGCATATACTATTGTTACATAAACAAATCATTACACATACATTGTCCTGTCTGTGGATGCTGGACTTACTTGACAGTGTGTTACAAGCTTGCTTGCCAACACTTCCTTGTTAAGACCTGTTGGCAGACTTGACCACTGATCTGTTATAACTTGCATTTTGTGTGTTTATTTTGATAATTAAGTATTCGCTGTGACTAACTCTGTTACACAATAGATGAGATACATGCAAATGTTTTTTTCAAAATTTTCTCATCTTATTTCCTTATGCTTCTACTGAACCCTTATTTTTATTCAGTCCCCTTCCCATTTTTACTTCTACCCTGCTGTGCTGTTCCAGCACTCCCCAGGGGGCAGTATCACCCATTTTGGGAACCTATTCTGGCCTACCTCTCTCCATCTTTCACACTCACATAAAATGAGGCACTTTGTCAGATGACATGCTGTAACCTATAGACACTGGGGCTACTACATTCTCCCATTGACCAGTATACTGACCTCATTCTTCACAAAGTGTGAGTGACCTCTCCTCCACCTCTTTAGATATCTCCCATGTTTCCATTTCTCATGGAATTGTTTCTTTACAGGTTCAGAGATTAATTTCATCGCTGAGAGCTACCCTTTTGTTTGGGGTAACTTTCCTTACAGATTATTGGTTGAAGAGATGTGACCTAAACTCTCACTGAACAATTGAGGATCTGTTCTTCAGAAATTCAGGCAGCACAGGAGACCATGCCAACTTGGCATTGTTTTATCACAAACTCTAGGGAAACTAGGTGGCAGAGTGGATCGAGTGCTGGGCCCGGAGTCAGGAAGACTCATCTTCCTGAGATCAAATCTGGCCTGGGACACTCACTAGCTGTGTGACCCTGAGGAGGTCACTTCACCCCATTTGCCTCTGTTTCCTCACCTATAAAATGGGCTGGAGAAGGAAATGGCAAAGGTGTCTAGTATCTTTGCCAAGAAAATCTGAAAAAGGTCATGGAGGGTCAAGAGGAGACTGAAAATGACTGACCAAGCACAAAACCACAAGCTCATGTGGAATGGCCACCTGCTCCCAGGGTTCCATCATTTCCACTTTAGCAACTCTTTTGGTCAGAATCAGGCAGAGAATAAGAGCCCCTCTTGTTTCTTCTGGAAGGAGGGATTTGGGCCAGGCAGACTGGAAGAGGCCTTCAGGGCTGTGCCTGAGCAGTTGTCCCCACCTTGACCTTGAGCTGGCCACATTCATGACCTTGGCCTTGGGCTCACCCTCTTGGACAAGGCCTTTCACTAGGGGTGAGGAGTCATAGTGACAGCCTTAATGAACTCACCAGCACATCCTGTCCCACACTGAGAACGTGAGAAATCATTGTCTCACCCTTTTTCAAGGATACCCAAGCACTAAGAAGCTGTTGGCAGTTCCCTGAGGGCTACAGCTTACTGGGGAGGGGAGAGGGCTCTTCTTGCCTCACTTGGCTCATCTGCTCTCCTTTTAGGGCAGCACATGACTGATGATTTTGCCAAAGTGAACAGCCTGAAGAGGGTGCCGGCCATGAAAGATGGAGATTTCACCTTGGCAGAAGGGTATTTTTCCAGGCCCTTGACCAAGCTCCACTATAGCCCTCAAACCCTCCCATAGTCACACCCTCATTTTCTTCCCAAATAACCTTTCACTTAGCTATCTCTGAAAGACTTTTGGAGTGAAATGGGAGGTTGTTATTTTTATAAAGTTTAGCTAAATTTTTGAAGTTAGTACAGGGGTGAAAAAGACAGAAGGAGAGAGAGGGAGACAGAGGGATGCACAGAGAGGGAGAGAGGCAGAGGGAGCAGGGAAGAATGGAGGGAGGGAAAGAGAGATAATGGGGTCTTCCAATTTTGAATGGTTTAACAGCCATGATTCAGCCATCAATGGGCCTAATGATATGGACTGTATTGCATCTCACCTTGCCTGCCTAATCTCAGCTTTCTTGGAGAACAGAAAGATGTCCAGGGGCATAAGGAGAGAGAGACAGATGTGTAGGGGAGAAGAGGGGAGCTTTGGGCCCTTGGTTCTAGTCCTGGTTTTGTCCCTAAATTACCATGAAAAGTTGGCCAAGTTTCTTTTTTCTAGGTTTTTGTTTCTTTTTTTTTCCTCCTGATGTAATGCAAGGGCATTTGGCTTCTCCCAAAAACCCTTTTTGGTGCTGACAATGACTGAAAGTCAAGGGCCAAAGTGCTGCTCTGGGAGGGGGGGGGGAGATTGTACAAGCTTGTGTCCTCCACCCTCACCCCTCAGCCAACCCACTGCTACCCACATATAGACACACACACACACACAGAGAAGCACAGGCACAATTTCCTGGAAAGAATTGCACAAGAATAGCTGGATGAGATGGCCAAAGCAAATTCTCTAGCCCTTTGAAGGAAGGATTCCATTTATGAAATGCATGAGGATACTGCCCTGATAAACCTGAGAAGGCCCAAGGGAGAGAATCCTGGGAAGGGGCCAGGGGGAGGGAGTTGACCGAGGCTGCCCTTCCTCCCCCCTCAGTTCAGCCATCCTTCACTACCTGAGTCAGAAATACAAGACCCCAGCTCACTGGTATCCTCCAGACCTGCAGGCCAGGGCCCGGGTTGAAGAATACCTGTCCTGGCATGCTGACGCCATTCGGGGCACGTTTGGCTTACTGCTATGGATTCGGGTAAGACAATGGGCCTGAGCTGAGGGTAAGGGGTTAGGGAGTCCTTACAACCTGGCCTCACCTTTCATCTTACACTAAGTCCCTAAAGCCTTGGGGGGAAGGGAGAGATGGATCCAAGTGTACTTGGGGAAGTGACCTTTTCTGTATAGCTGAGACTGAACCCTCCTCCCCCTCCTTGACAGGTGCTGGGCCCTCTCATTGACATCCACATCCCCAAGGAGAAAGTGGACAGGAACATAGCCTTCATGACACAATCCCTACACCATCTGGAGAAGAAGTTCCTGCGGGACAAGTCCTTCCTCACTGGTGACCAGATCTCCTTTGCTGATCTGATGGCACTGGAGGAGCTGATGCAGGTGTGGGGGACAGACTTGACTCCAGTGACGAAAAAGAATGTTTGGGAATGTGAGGCAGAGAGAATGCAAGGACCAAAGAATAGTATGGTCAGATAAAGGAATCTCTGAGTTCCTGTGTATGGAAGGAGAGGACTTGTGGCTGATGGCCTGGTCAAGGGTCTGACTGTCTCTGTGTGTAGCTGAGGTGCAGGTCATGGAAAATGGGGAGGTGGAGAGCTTGGGAAGTCCGAGTGTGAAAGGAGAGTGCATATGTAGGTAAAAGTGCCCTAGGATGAGGGCATGAGTTGGGATGTGAGGGGAGAGGAAGCCTCCACCCTCAAGGACTTGATGTTTTACTGGAAAGTACAGCATGGATACCGATAAAAAACCAATTCAAGGTCACTTGAGGAAGGGCAGAGTGCTAACCACTGGGGGGAGGAGGTGCTTCAGCTCCAGCTCGGAGCGGGAGCTGAGGATTCCAGAGGTGCTAAAGAGGGAAAAGGCTGCAGGCATGGGAGAGTTGGAGTGTTAGATGTGGACACTGGAAATGGGCTGCCCAGTTCAGACACAAGCCCAGAGGCCAGTTTGTCTGGGACACAGACTCCATGAAAGGTAATGGTGTGAAACCAGACGATGAAGACCAGGGTGACAGATGCTCAAGTCTAATCTCTTTCCATTGTTTTCTTTGGGCAAGGCAATAGGGAACCTTTGAAGAATGTTGAGCAAGAGAGTGCCACAGGCAAGGTTAGCCTGTATTTTAGGAAGATGCTTTGGGAGTTGTGAGGCAGATGGATTAGAAACAGATGAATTCGGCTCCTGTTTTCCAAGTCCCTAGTTTCCCTAGGAAATGAATGAAGTATTTTTGGGGATGTTGGAATTAAAGATTCTTGGCAACTGGCTGGCTAGGAGGTTATGGAGGAGATATCAAGGAAGAAGGGCAGCCTTGGTCAAGTGTGTGTATCAGCAATGCCATATTCACAATGGCTATGGAGATTACAGATATGCTGATATAATTATCCATGACAAAATACATCATGGTTGTCATATAAGGGAATAAGCTGGAAAATTTATTAAGATACCAAAAGACTGAGTCCCAAAACCAGAAAGTAAAGGCCATCAGAGTAGTTATGACATTGGCACAGGTAGATAAAGTAGAAAGCACCCACATTTTCAAGCCTTTAAAACAGAACAGGCTACCTCAGGCAAAGGTCCTCCTCTCCCCACACACAGCAACCACCCAGCGCCCTGGAAGCACGCTCCCAGCAGCTCCGGCCCCTGGCAGTCCTCAGCAGGAGTCCTTAGCAGAAAGTCCTTAGCAGTCCTAACTCTAAAAGGGCTTCGCGCTGCCGCTGCCTCTGCTGCTGCCACCTCCGTCGCCACCACCTCCAGCCACCGCAGGAAGGCTAGCTTGGCTTTCTCTTTCTCTGGCTTTCGCTTTCTCTTGCTCCGCCCCTTCCTGCTACGTCAGCACGTCCAATGGGGCATGGAAGATCTTTAAATCCCATAACCCTTACAGTGTGTAAATCAAGATGATTGTAAGGAAGGTGGAATAGAGATTGGAAAATTTGGATGGAAGGGGTGGTGTTAGTGGGGAGGTTTCCAAGCTCCCCAGTGGTTAGGACACTACCCTTCTTCAAAGGGAGTTAGTGGGGAATTTCGGAAATGCTGAGTTTGAAGTGTTTTCCTGCAGACCTTCTATGCTGGTTTTGATGTCTTCGAGGGCCGGCCCAAGTTGGCAGCTTGGCGTGGCCGGGTGGAGGCCACCTTGGGGGAGAAGCTATGCAAAGAGACCCGGGAAGCCATCCGTAAACTTTGTGCAGAGCCCAAGTCCTTGAAGGACATCCCCTTGGCCATGCAGGAGAGGATGAAGTTATTTCTTTCAAAGATCCCCTAATACGAGGTGAGATGTTGGGCTGTGGGATGAGGGAACCAGGGCCAAGTGAGGGGAAAGTCATCTGGATGTAAAGAGAAGAGAAAGAGAAAGAAAAGTTTCTGGCACCTTGCCTGTTCCCTAGAAATGTAATCTGTGTCTCCAGCGACAGCCTCACAAGCCTGGCTCAAGAAACACCTGGGTCCTCTGACTGCTTCCTGGTTCAGGGTCTGAGCCTGGCTTCCCCTCCTCTCACATCCCATTCTCCTGCCCATTGAGGACTGGCCAGCTCCTCTGTGGGCCCCACCCTCCAGGTATTCCCAGCCTGTAGCACCTGCGAACCCTTCTAGGACAGAGCCTGTAAGCTCCTACGTCCTTAGACAGCCTGGGACCTTCTCAGAAGCTGATGGGCAGAGGGAAGAACCAGGGCCCAGCCCCTCCCCAGTCAGTGGGGACTAAAGTGAATAAAGTCCTGATAACCAGGATCTGCTTCTCTTCTAGAATTCCTCCCTAGGTCAGAATGCTCAGAAGGAATGAGCCCCAGCGATGAAAAGCACAGTGCAGACAGACGCAGCCTTGGCTATCACCTCCATCATCAATTCATAACCAGCATCCACACACCTCCATGCCTGCATTTGTGCACACTAGCATACATCTGGATGCCTTAAATAATTCCTGCCTTACATACAGTGACAAATTCCCATCCACACAGAGGGAGAGATCAGTGAACCAATCAACAATGTTTTAGGAAAAAGATTTCAGTTGTCTGGAATCCTCAGCCTGGGTCTGGGAATGTATAGGTTTAATAGAAACAAATGTAAAATCGAATGACAAAAAACAAAGTCCACCAAAGGACTTGTATTGTTGGCAATTCAAAGAGAAGAGGTCCTAGGACTTTATAATGCACTAAGAGCTCCAAAGGGCTCACTGGTGACTGAGACACTCCTGGAGGAGGGGGGAGGGGGCTGGTTTTGGAGGCCAAAGGAGCCCAGAGCCCATCTGATCTAATGTAAGCCAAACTAGAATACTCTCTCAGTCATGCCAAAGGGATGTTCATCCAATTTCAAATTCTGGATGCCAAGTGGGGGGTGGAGGAGGACTCATTCCCTTTGGACACAGCCTATCCAGAGATTCAGATAGCTCTAAGAGCCAGGTGATTTTTCATTATGTTGATCCCAAACCTGACTCTTTGTAGTGTCTCCCCATCGCTCTTTGCACTGCCCTGTGAAGCCAAGGAGAACACGTCTAGTTGCTTTTCCACATGCCAGAACCTCAAATATCTGAAGATGGATTATTCAGGAATAATTCCACATTATTCGCACACACTATGATCTGGAGAAAATGGGCATGCCAGACTCTAATTCCATTCTGATCCAGCTAAGGGCTGTTCTAATATTTTCCCAGACATTTCCACACAATGCTGTCTCTAATCCTGTTATCCACCTTTCTCTTCATTCCAGATCCTGGACCCTGGTTCTGGGACCCCAGACCCTGACAGATGAACTCTCTCCAGTGCTGCACTCCCCTCCCCAACTACATGCCCCTGTGCTCCACCCCCTCCCCATGGCCTAGCTCCCTTTATGTTGTCACCTCCCCCCCCCCTTTAGAATGTAAGCTCTTTGATAGGTGGGATGGTCTTGTTGGCTTGTCTTTGTACTCCAAGCATTGAGCAGAGTGCCTGATGTGTAGCAAGAACTGAGTAAATGTTTTTTCATTCCCTTGTTTATTCATCTGCTCATTAATTCCTGCCTCTCTTTGTCGTTTATAGAAATGCACAGTCTCATTGATTAATTAATCAGCTCTCAGTCTCGATTCCAGTTTAGGATCAAACCAGAGAAACATCTTTCCCCGTTAGCCTTTTCCATTCTCTGCCCATCAAACCAGCTGGTCACAGAGACTTAAATAAGCAGCGATGTCCAGGCTTCACAGTTTACTATTAATCATCTGTAAGGTGAGGAGAGCAGAAACACCTGCTTCCCAGTGCTGTTGATAAAAGCCAAGAGGAGCTAACACTCGTGGGGCGCTCACTAAGTTCCAGGCATTGTGCTCAACATTTTATAATTATTATCTCATTGTCCTCAATAACAGCTCTGTGAAGGAGTCGCTATTGTTATCTGCATTTTATGGTTTAGGAGCCTGATGTGAAGTGACTTGCCCAGGGTCACACAGTAAGTCAGTCTCAGGGGCTGGATTTGAACTCAGGTCTTCCTGACTCCAGATCCAGTGCTCCTGGAATAGTGATTGGGTTCTGGAAGAGTAGACACACTCCTTCCAGGAACAATGCCAGAGTTGATTTGATGATGGCTCTAGAGCCAGGGGGAGGGCATGCCTTGAAGAAAGTCAGATGTTGAGAAGCTGGCCAAGGAGTAGTTTGTGACTTCCTTGCCATAGTGGACCAGGCGAGGCTTTCACCAAGCAGAACAACACAGGTGCCCAAGCTCTAGAGAAAAAGGCCATGATTCCTGAGTGGCAGTGAAGAGGAAGAAGTGTGCCCACCGCTTTTCCTGGTCCCCAGCAGAGTGATAGGTCTCAGCATCACGCTACACTGGGGGGCACCTCTGGGCCATTTCCCTAACCCAAAGCACATTGCAGGGCTGGGTCCCAGGAGGCAGTTGACTGTTTCTCCCCTCATGGTTTTGGGGGTGACTTTAAGGGACTAGGTTTTTAATATTTTTGCTTATGAGCCCCCACTAGTGTGCTTCCCATTGAAAATCAGCCAGACTTCCACTAACTTTTGGAAAAGGATTTAGTACAGAAGTATATGAAGAATACTGAAATCTACCCCCACCCCCCAAGAGTCTACCCCACTCTACCGCAAGAACACCCAGCAACGTGGGCTCTAACTGCTGCATACAGTGATGGTGACGTGTAGTGTGGACAGCGCACATGGCAAAGGGCTAACTCGAAGCTTCTGCTTATTAAAAGTCTCCTTTTAAGACCATAAGGGATAGCTAGGTGATGCTGTGGATAGAGCACCAGGCCTAGATCTGTCCTCAGACACTATCTGTGTGACCCTGGCCAAGTCACATAACCTGTTTTCCTCAGTTTCCTCATCTGTAAAAAGAGCTGGAAATGGAAATGGTGAAATGAGAGGAAATGGCAAACCACTCCAATGTCTGTGCCAAGAAAACCCCAAATGAGGTCCTGAAGAGTCATGCACAATTGGTCAACAACAAACTTAAGACTATAGCCAGTATCCTTCTCTGGTGAGAGGAAATCGCAGTTGCACATTTTTCCTGCATTGGGTGGCCCTTTCTCTGTGTCTGTCTGCGTCAGTGTTCTCAGTGTTTCCTTATTGATGTTGAAATGGACAAATACAATGGACAGGACAGCAAAGCCAATTATATAATTTGATAGGAGTGTTTACTAACTGCGGTGACTGCCTCCCCAGTAGGGAAGACAGCATTGAGTCTCCTGAAAGATGCATTTATATGGAGTTAGATGTTGCTAATCAACAAAATGTGGTTCCAAGGGGGGGGGGGTAATGCCATTAATGCCATTTCTAGTGAAGCTTTGATTACCTAGCAAAGCCCTGGGTACAAACATAAACAGAGCTGAATCTGGGGCATGTTTCTAGCAACACAGGTGAAACGTTCCCTCACTTTTATGGCCTGTCAGGTGGTTTCCAGGGACCCTGGTAGGGTCCCCTTCTATCAGGTTTAGGGGGCTTTAGTGTATAATTTCTGGTGGGCACTTCACTCCGCCCTTTTTTTGTTCATAGTTGGAACTTGGACTCAACTGAGTCCAGGGGGCTGTTCTCTTGCACTAGGGCTGTGGTACCCACTGCTGCCAATCCTGCCATACCAAGGCCAACTAGGATAGGGACTAAAATGGGGGCTGCAAGAAAAAAGGTGTTCCTGCATACAAGCAGTCAGAAGTTAAGCTCAGGTCCGAGGCTACCAGAGTGCTGCCCGAGTCTGCAGGGGTGATGGTAATGGGTGAAACAGTGGACCATCTGCTGTTCAATCTCCACCAGGAGGTAACAAGGCCCCAGGGTCCCTTCCTGTGACATAAAACCTGATTTCCCAAGGTGTCCCAGTTTTCCAATCCTGTTTGGTCCAATCCAAAACTCTGATGACAACTGGGTTACATGATTTAAGGGTATTACAATAAAATGAAATGTGGTGACCCAATCAGCAATGGTTACACAATTCCAATTAGCACAGTGATATTTCCTGGTCCCCCCACAATTGGGAGACCCATCCTTAGGGCAGACATATGACTGGGTTGACCAAAGGCTGCTTTTCTGCTCCACAAGCAGCACCATCGGCTCCCAGAATACATGCCTTTGTAGAGAAACAACATAAATCTGGGGCTGAGCAGGGCACAGAGATCAAAGGAGAGGGTGGGCCTGCCATAAATCACATTTTTTGAAATTAGAGTTCCATCAATTGTTTTAGTAAGAGTACAAGAGTACAAGGTGGGAGCATAGGAGTTGGAACCAGCCAGAGGCAGGAATGCCAGGAACAGGAGCGTCAGGACTGTCTCTTAATCTTCAGTTGTAAATCACCAGCTGGCTCTGTTACCCACAGGTCTGGTGGGTCGGGAGGAGCCATCACCTTGATGTATGAGGGGTGGATCCAGGCTTTTCTTCTGTCCACCTTAACAGTGGAGTGGTCTGGCATACTGCTCAGACTTCGTCCTGGATGTTTCTGAGAGTTTGGAGGGACTTGAGAAGTAAATCATTAACAATCATACATAACAGCATTCGTCACCCAAAATACAATAGAAGGTGGCGTGAGAAAAATTTCAGAAAGGGGAATGAATTTTACACATATACATTCAGTTACAAATATTAACACTTGTTTAGATGATGGAATAACTACAAATTCAGATTTAAAAAGCAAGTTCTTTTCTGCTTTACAATTTGTTGCATCAATTCAGCAAGAAATATGTCTTGCAAATGGAGATTTTAGTGGGTCTCTTAAAATCACACTAGAGATTTTAAAAATTTCTTCTAGAGGTATTTTCCTTCTTCAAAACAGTTTCAAGATTTATAAATGATCACTAAACTTCTGTGAAGGAAGTTAATTGAAAACTTTTAAATGATCTTGAGCAATTTGCATAACTTTCTGTACATGTTTTAATTCTAGATGAAAAATAATATTAGCTTTTCCAATAAGCTAACATAAAAGAGTTCATATCTTTTACTGATTACTTGCTCTGAGCATAGGGACCTGTTATAGAAGGAAAAAGCAGGGACATGTGACATTCCAAATGTGCCAGGAGAAAACATCCTTGGCTCTGTGTAAATTCAGGTATAGTTACAGATATTCCATCTCATGAAGCATCTGTTCCTTCTCATAGCTAGACTCAGGAATAGGTGGGAAACATTCCTTTTCAAAGGAACCTCATAGGTAAACTGAGCCAGGAGGGATCCCATCCCAGACAGAGGCTAAGATTGTCCCTTCAGCTGTTACCAAATGTAGACTTCCACCTGTTGACAGCACAGTATCACATTCCTCTGAGTAGCTAGCGTCATTTTCTCTCAGACACTGACTTAATGCAGAAGACTATACCCAAATTCAGACTCAAAATAAAATTTAGTTATGGTCCCAAGTGCTTTTTACCTTAAACAACAAGCCTCACCCATCACACCTTAGAGCCAGTTATAATTATTTCTATTCTCGTGGGGCTGGAATAAGCAATAAAAATGGATCAGATCTTATAATGTAAGGAATTCCATTTAACATCCTTCTAAAATATAAAGGCCAATTGATAGAAAATCTTCTTAATCTTTGCAACTTCTTAGCAAGTTAGGTTCATTTGAAAACTTACATGACTAAAACAAATTTCTTTCTCAGGTTGAATGGCCTTGCCTGGAAATAGTTTCTAGGGGATTTGACAATGGTAAGGAAAATCTATATGAATTGTAAGCAGGAGAGACTGCTCTGAATGGGCAGAACTAGTCAGACAAGTTTTCATTCAGTTAGTTTCCTCCTTTCTACATACAGTAATCAATTAACTGTTACAGGTTTTAGCATTAAAATAGTAGCCCAAAATAGCTTAGTTAATAGTTTTACAAGTTTTTCTAAATAGCAGATATACATATTTATGTCTGCTTTTATTTCTAGTTGTTGAAATAATCACATCCATTTAATTGAAAGATTTTACCCATAGCAAATGTGTTCATTTATTTTGGTTACTGCTTTCTCGAGGCAGCCAGGATCCTGGTTGGAAGGTTTTACTAGTGCTAGTGGGGTCTTCTGATGGATCACTCTTTCCAAAGTCAGGAGCTGAAGCATGTCCTTTAATTTTAGTTTGAACTGATAAAACAGCAAGCATCTCCTTGCTGTCTGTGATCTGAAGGTTTTTTTTTTTCAGAAACTTCTTTGGTTTTTAGTTAAACATCATCTTTACATTTCTCATTCTTCATTATTTCTGTTTATTTTCTTTTTGGTAACTAGTTATTACTCAGATCTGCCATAGTAGAAGTGATAGCTAGAGGCTGAAGTGGTTGGTGGCTTCAGGGTTAGGTAGATACAGGAGAAGAAAGGAACCACAATACCACTGTGGCTACTTTCCTTCTTCTTCTCAATGGTAGGTGGACTCTTTCTTGTTTTCCTAATTGAAGCTTCCCATTCCACTGGAATATCTCCTTCTCTGTAGTCTCCTTCTTTCATATTTCTTGCTTCCATGAATCTTCTTTCTCGCATAGTCCAGCCAGTTCTTGCGCTCAGGGATGTAGTAGTATTTGTTTCTGAACTGGTCCATGCCCACATACTGCTTCACTTCTTTTGAGAAGAGCCTCAGAAAGGCACACAGCAGACCCTGAGAGCCATTCATGCTGCCTCTCAGCTGGGTTCTAATGGCGGGGGAGATATACATATTTAAAGTAACACTACTGACCTTACACAATTTTCTCCTCACTCAGGTTTTACAATATACAGTATAGAAATACAACAATAGTATAAACTGCGAGATGACATTAATTGCATTTCCAAATTACATATAAGAATGATTGAGCTTACCAAGTGAAGAGGCTAGTTGACTTCTGACCTCATTTTCTCCTCTCTTTTTCTCATCTCCCCACTTCACAGATGAATTGAAACTCAGGGTTAAATGAGATTATGCAGAGTTTGGAACACACTGTTTCTCACTGACAAGCTTTTTCTCAGTTTTCTGATTTTCTCTCTTTCATCTTTCTCTTGGCTGTACCTCTCTTGTTTTTCTCTTTTTGCTCTATATTCTGGGGTGTTTTCTCCCTGCTCCATTGTTTTCCAGGAAGGGACTATTTGCAGCAAGGGAGAGACCTCTTAGATGGTACTGAAGTTGGGGCTTCATGGTACAGCATGAACTCTATATTTCAGGGGAAAACCCTCCATTTTTTCCAAATTCATCACACTCAAAGCACATTATCAGCCTATGCTCTACCAAATAAACCTCTATGCCCTGGTTATGGGGTGGTAGAAAAAGGGCACTGATCAACTGGGAAGTGCCAGGAGATTGTACCCTGGAGCATTGAGGAGAGGGTTTGGGAAACTTGAAGTAGAAACTTCAGGCTCTGCTTACTTAGAGGGGTGGGCTTCAGGGTACCTGGGGATCTAAGGTTGTTGCTAGTGGGAGCTATATCAAGTACCCTTTTACTAAACTATTTAGGCTGTGGAAAGAATATAATTTTAGACTGAATAGCTCAGATCTAACACACATTTTTGTAGCTCAGATGTATCCCAGGCTTAGTATATAGGATAATGATTAACTTGTGTTTGTACCTTTGTTTCACAAGCTTCTTTTCCCTTGTCTAACTGTTCCCATGTCATTCAGAAAAATGTTCTATTCCAGGGATTTAACCTTTCAGGTAGGCAGATGACAAGCCCGTGATGTAGCTGCTGTACATTCCCTCCCTTTTCTTTTCTTTTGGAGGAAATTAACTCAAATTAACTTCACTGCAGCCCTAGCTCAGTTATAGCCAGGACAACAGGGAGAAAAAATCTTAATGGTTCGAACCTCTTACTGTCTTCTCATCTCCATCAGAGCTGGATGACAGGGGAGGGCTCCGTAGCCCCAGCTAAGAAGAACTGGGACCACAGGAAGAGAATCTTAGCAGTTGTGACTTGTCACTGTGGCACTGGTCTGGTCAGAGCTGGATCACAGTGAGAAGGCGCCGTAGCCCTTAGCCTTGTCAGAGGTAGGACTATGGGGAGGGGAGGAGAATCTTAGTGGACTTTTCTTTTTGACCTTTTGCCAAGTAAGCTTTTCTTAGGTGTTCATTACTTTAAATTTTCAGATCTACTCCAAGACTTTAAGAGAAGCTGCTTCTCATACAACACAGATAATACAACTGTTTACCAGTAACAATCATGGTCTTAATTTTGAACTTTGAAATAAAAACAATTGAATAGTCAATCTGGCGACCTTAAACTTCAGTTTTTGGAGTTACACAGAACTAAAATTTTTCTTGGTGCCAAATAGTAATGAATTCAATTACCTGGATCTATATTCCCAATTGATATTGCACGGTTCTTTTTATGACCAGGAAAGAGTTAAATGTTAGTCCTATTCCAAAGTGCAGCTTGGAAACCTATTTCTCTTTGATCATTGAAGTGACCCTTTTTTCTTTCTTAAATGGATCTTAGGGGAAAAATTTTCATTTGTCTCTATTTCAAAAACTTTGGCTGGAGTTCAAAAAGTAGAAGGAGACATATTATTCTGCCAACTACCTGTCTTTAAGAGACTATCAGTGTTTCTAGAGCAGGTACAGTGTTTCTTACTGTTTGGCTGCTTTTGCTGCTCACAGAGTGGCAGATTCAGCGGCGTTTTTGTCTCTCCAGTGGCCCCTTGCACTAAGATTTTTGGATTTTGAAAGGGAGCCTGGGGGAACCTCTCAAGAATTGGAGAAAGTTCACTCCCTCCCTTTGGGGATCCCAGTAGCAAAGGGGGAAGAGCCCTGATGTGGTGGTTGAGTGAGGGGATGGGGAGCTGTCAGGAGCTTTGGCAATGGCTCCCCGGGCTGAGACTCGAGGCTGGGCAGTTCTGACTCGGCCAGTGAGGGCTGGATCAAAAGTACCCTCAGATGGCCAGCCAATGCCGAATTGGGGCCATTCATATTGACAAAATAGGGACAATTTCTCTTTATTCATGCAGTACCCATAATTTTCTGCAGTTTTTCAGAACTCCTTAAAGTTCCTCAGAAAATAGTACAGGAGGCTTCCATTCCCCTGGAGTGTAGATGACTGTTGACCTATAAAAATTAAAGTTACAGAAACAATTAGAAATGCAGAAGACCCAAACCAAACAAAGAATTAAAGGTACAGTGAAAACTAAGGCTACAGTGACACCTAGTAACGGAAATACAGAAAGCACAAACCAGACAAAGAGTTAAGGGATAGAAACACCAAAAATTCAGAAAAAATAAATAAACTATCAAGGCACTCTGACAGTGTCCCGTGGAGGACAGTAAGGGTGTTACCACTTCGTCCAGCCTAGCCTCTTACTTTTACAAGAGTACTCACCAAAACAAAACACTCGTGGACCAAATTGAAAGAATTTGGGAAGGACTCAGGTTCCTGGTTCGCTCAGGAAAACAATACAAGCCTGGGGTCCAGGAACATCCTCTCGGTGGCCACACCCTAGGGTTATATTGCTGTCCCGGCCCTCCAGGGAGCCTGGTCCAGCTGTCAATACAAAGTCAAAGGCTATCTCAGTGGGACCTCCAAAATGAAGTGGACATCTGAGAAATAATAAGACAGCAGTGCCAATTACAATTTATAGGAGTGTTTATTAACTGTGGTGACTGCCTCCCTAATAAGGAAGACAGGCCCTAGCCTTCTGCAAGATGCATTTTTGTAGAACTAGGTGTTGCTAATCAACAAAATGTGGTTCCAAGGGGGGGG
>NW_027186094.1:340750-351182 GCF_028583685.1 Petaurus breviceps papuanus | reverse complement strand
ACCTTGGGGACACCGCGAATGGTGCTCCTGGCCGGGAGCCGGCGTCGGGTCTTTCCGGCAGACGCTCACCTAGACTGTAGCTGCCTGGTGTGTCTGGAAGCTTCCTATTTTAACTCATTATTCTTACCACATATTAAGCACAGTTGTTTTAACTGGCTGAAGGATTAAAGGGCTTTTCAAACTTGGCCGCGGCTCGGGTTTCCGACTCTTCTCGCGGGCCCGCGGAGCGCTCGGACCCTCTTTGGGTAGAGGATGGACAGCTCCTGGCCCCCAGTGCCCAGCCCTGGGCCGGGAGGTCCATCTCCTCCCACTGAGCCCGCACTGTCTGCATCTTCACCCAGACCGTTGCTTGGCCCGGAGGTGCAGCCAGGGAGCCGCTGTGGGGGGAGTGCTTGGCCTTCGAGTTCCAGCTCCGCTCTGCTCTGCTCCCCCACCTCTGTCCTATGCCGGCCCAGGACAACAGGTTTCCAGCTGCGGGAAGAGGTCCGACAGAAAGCCCAGCCTGGGCCTCCCCTCCGGGCCCAGAGGCCCTACTCCATTCGCCCCGCACCCCACTCCAGTCCACTCCCCCCACCCTAAGCTCCAGCCCCTCTCCCCTCCCAATCCATGGGGAAGTATCTCAGGCACTGTTGTATTTCAGAGCCTGCTAGTCCTCTTCTTCCCCCTCCTCCTCCTCCCTCTCCGCTCCCTCTTCCCCCCCTCCTCCTCTTTCCAGGAGAGGTTGGGTGACCACTTCTTGGATAGTTATGGTAGGGAGTTGGTGCTTGTGCTCTGATTCTAAGTCTAACCCTTTGTGCATAGGTGACACTATTGAGTCCTTTTCCAATCTCAAATTCTGTGGTACCCAGGCCTCCTTCCCTTGTCTACATGTCTTCTCTGTACACAGATGTTGCTTGACTGGATGCTGGCCTCCCTGACTTGTAGGGAATGGTTATTTCCTCACTAACTACCCTAAAGCTCTGGGGCTTAGGTTTCCCAGTTCTCTAACCCTGTCTTGCACAGGATGTTGTTGTAACAGAAACATTGAAAAGACAAATAACTTTCAACGATTGAAGACTTCTATCAATGCAAACAGCTATCGCTTTTATCTTGGGACGATTAAAGCTATTTGGCTTTGGATAACACTATTGCACCTTAAATTGTTTCAGAAAACTCCTAGGCACCAAATTGGGAAAACAGAATATGGTCAAGATAACGTAGAAGTTAATTGTCAAAATCCTCAACAATGCTGACACTTCTTTTTTAAAAGAATTTTTGAAAAAATCGCTAAGGTCATTGATGTGACTTTTTGGAGACTTTATCACATCCTAAGAAAATGGCATTGCTTTGAATGTTTCCCCAAACTGACAGATTCAGCCATCTGCACGAACTTTATTGCTCATCAAATTCGACACTGGGACACATGGCTTATTCCCCACTGAGAACGTTAATGAACTTCCTATTAATGTGTCATGTGTATGGAGACTCACTACTGGGGCATTCATTAATCAGTTCCTACTGAAATGGTGTCCTAAATTTAATTACTATTGATATATTAGCCTTTGCTTCCACTGCAAGTCTAGCTCCACGAGTCCAGAAATGCAACGATTTTTTAAACTGTTTTTTGCACTGAAAACTGTTATACAATTGTATTATAAGGAGAAACTACTCATTTGATTGTCTTGCATTTTGTAAACCCCAAAGATACCTATGGTGATGTTTGGCCTGAAAGCACCTAGAAAAATATCTATGTGGAAACATGGAGTGGAAATCCCAGGAAAAGAGCCCAAGGAGCAAAGGCCTTGGATGTGTTGAAGGCTGGAAATGTGGATTGGGAGAACTTTTCAATGTCGAAGGAGTCGAAAGATTGGTCCCAGTAGAGAACGCTGGCAGCGGTTTGCTGGATACATGGCAGAACGAGAGAGATATCTAGGACTATTGAAATAGTAACGTAAATGAGAACGTCATCATGGAAATTGAACTGGGTCAAAGGCAGCCATACAGTCCTCCGACCAAGTGAATCCCTAACGTAATGTATCTTTGCTTGAGGACTTCCGGAGGGGAGTCTGACACCTTTGTCTCGGATCATTGAACCAGAGATGCTGTCCTTTTCTTTCCATGCTCCTGGTTAATGCCTTCTGTGACCCAAGGTCTAGACTAGCACTAGATGAACTTTCCAGAACTCTTTAAAGTTCATGTTCTGCGTGCACTATTTCATTATTGTCACAACCACCGCATTCTCTTCTCATGGATAAGGCCAAACCCCTGAGGAGTAAAGGGCCCTACTTAGTATGTAAGGCCCAGTATTAGTATGTACCAGAGGCAGGATGCTTATTTAAGAAGTAACTACACAAGACCAGGTTACTGTATGAAGTATGGTTTATTGCAGGCAGGACTAGGTATCAACCAGCAGTTCTATCAACAGTGAATGCAGCACCCGAAGCATGATTAGCCCCACAGAGAATGCCAAGCAGAAATGTGATCCAGCAGCCTTGGATCAATCTCCAAGCATGCAGAATGACTCAAGGCTACTCTACTTCCACACCCACCGAGATGGGATGGGTAGACAATACTGACAAACGTGAGGGAGTTTGTTCTAAAAATATATATATATATTTTTTTCACTGAAGCTAGTTTCCAAAGGGCCCAAGAGTACAGGGAAGCTGAATTCTGAGCTCTGTGGCTCTCCTTGTATGGGATAGCTGCAGAAAGACACAGATCAGGCCAAGTGGCTCATGCTTTCCTTACTTCTGGTGGGGAAGCCATGACCTAAGAGATTCCTGGGAAATAAGACACTTAAAGGAACCATGAGACATGCAATGTGTGTCTACTCCCCAAAAGGTAAACAGAGTCAGTCAGTACTGGGATTGACCAATGACTGCTGTCCTCTGTGGGTCATCCACTCTCATATCTTAGTTCATTTTCAGGAGAATCAGGATGGTGTTGCTAGAAGAAATGCTATGGGCCCAGAGACCCATGAAAACATACAGTGTAACTAAGAGACAAATAGGAAGAAAAAGAACATCACAGAAATTTGGGATTTGTAGCAATTTCTGAGTTGGTTTTAGAGATAAACTGTCCTCTTCTTCACTTTCTGCCACACTGCAGAGCCCTAAGAATTTAAATCTCTTTTCTAGCACATCCTTCCCTTTCATTTTCAGTCCTGGCATTGCAACCACTTGTTTCTACAGCAGACACACGTCAGAGAAGTGCATGACTGTCATACAGCACTTGGGAACCTCTTTTCTTAAGAAACAAAACATTTCCTCTGACAGGAAGGCACTCTCATAGTGCCACTGAATAACAGACTAATCTTTGATTTTTCTGAGCCTAAATTCTTTTAATCTTGCTTTGCTCCTGAGGAAGGCTGAGATCCTGAATTTCCCTGCCACTCACTTTATCTTCTTACTAGGGACAGGGTATTGGTATCAGAGGTCTATTGTTACTTCCATGTTGGGTGGGTGGGGAACTGCCCCTTTCACATGAGGGAAAACAATTAGTCCTTCCAAGAAAAACCCAACCACCACCATCCTTGTACCACTTCTGCAACTTTTCCCACTGCTCTCATAAAGCCCCCAGACAGCAGGCAGCATTCAGACGTGCTACACAGAACACTGAAGCTGCTAAATCGCTTCTCTACATACTGCGGTAAGCAGCCTGCTGCCAGAACCCATTCTGAGTGGATGGTTTGTCACATCAGTACCTAGTACCAACCTGGCTTTCTCTTGTTAGTAAGACTATTGCTCATGCAGTAGTAGGTGGAATGAAATGCCTAACTCCAATGTGATACAGGTGCATAAGAAAATCATAAGATGCAACCTGGCCCAATGCATTCTACTCTAAACAGTGGGGTTGAAGTTTTTCAACCATTTTAATAAACAGAAAACTATCGATATGAACTTGGTTAAATATATCTCTAGGTCAACATTAACTAGCACCTGGTTGGTCTGAAGCCAGAGCTGAGCATGTGATTCATTAGTAGATGATGCATCCTTTGTCCTTATTCAACTTTTCAATATATCTGAAGTTGTCACCATTTTTCTCCTCTACCTGAGTTTCCAGCCCCATATCTCATTCATAGGATCATAGATTTACAGCTGGAAACCACTAGGTTATGTAACCCAACCTCTTCATTATACGAATGAAGAAAATGAGGCACACAGGTTCTGTGACTTCCCAAGGTCTTACTGGGCCTTACAGAGTTAGAATTCCTCTGAATTCTAATCTCAAAGACATAACAATTAAACCAAAAAATTAATAGGACATTTAATAGCTACAGAGAAATAAGAGTATAACACAGGACAAACCAATAGAGAGGGAAATAAATAAAAAAGCAAGATTCTCTAACCATTCACTAACTCACTCTCAGGAGCCCCTTTTGTGGAAGTTCCCCAAAGGTCCAAGTATCATCCAATCTGCATTCATGTTTCTATGAAACAAATCATGAGGTTCTTTGTAATTCACCTTTCAGTCTACAGTACAGGAAGGTTCTACTAGATAGAAATGTTATCAGAGATGCCTGTTAACTTCCAAAGTTCAATTTCAGTGTAGGTGACAACAAATTTTCCTAAATGGCATATATCCTCCAAGGTTACATTTTGATTATTTTCCAGATATTCCTTAGTATTCTAGACCTTTTGTCTTACAAATACATTTAATCTAATTCTAAAAGTATCCCTTAAGTAACCTGGTATGTCACCAACTCTGAAATTTGGCTATTACTTCATTATTATTATATTGGCACAACCTATCCCAAGAACACTGAATTTCTCTGTGGTCACACAGATCTTTTATTCCTGTAAAAACTCATGTAGTTCTATTTTTATAAGTTCTGTGTGTGTCCTTATAGGGTAATCCCTACTTATTTGATCTTAAACTGAATTCTTCCAGTCTCTTCTCTTGACTTTTACTAACATACACAAAAGGTGATGAATTCAATGGATTTCTTTTGTATCCAACTACTTTACTGAAGGTATTGTTTGTCTTGATTACTAATTTTTTTTTCCATCCAGCCTCTAGGCTTGTCTATAAAAACCATAATATCAGCATGTTTTCATAGTGGTAAGAGAAATTTTACAAATGTAATCATTGTGAAAAGGAAATAAATGAAAAACAAGGGGATTAAAGGAGGATTGGAACTATTAAATCTCAAAGTATATAAAACAAACATATGAAGGATCTATGTCCATATCAAAACAATGTGGTATTGAACAAAACACAGAAAAGGAGATCAATGAGACAGAGTAAGATAAGTAAGACTTAGGAAAAAACTGTACATAGGAGAATTTGGTAAACTAAAAAGTACAGAAACTACTGGGAAATAACCTGTGTGAAGATATACTGGGAAAAATGGAAAGTAGTATGGTTTAAAACAAAGTTTCTATGAGCATGTTATACCAAATTCCACAAAAAATTCCCAATGGATATGACCCAAATATAAAATGTCACACCATTAAAAAAAAAAACAAACAAAACTAAACTAAACGAGAATTGAAGTCCTTATTTCACAACTATGGAAAGAGGGAAATTATGAATCATTAACAGCATAGGTCACAAAAGAAAAAACAAAATTAGGATTATGTAAAGTTTAAGGTTTTTGCATAAATAAAAATTAATGCAGCTAGACTCAAAAGAAAAGATCACAGGCAAAACGTTTCTGCATTAAATATCTCTAAGAACAGTCTAACATTTAAAACCAAATGGCAACTGCCATGTTTATAGGTTAACACTTGTTCCCAAAAGACAAGTGGTTAAAAGTGTATGAAAAACTTTCAAAAGAAATCCAAATGCTCAAATACTTAAAAAAAAAAAATGTTCGAGACCCTTGTAAGCAGATAAACTGAAAAGAAAACTACTCAAAAGAACTGCCTTTTACATATCAAGTTAGAAAAGATGGGGCAAGTAAATCATTGTTGGAGAGGTCACAAAAAGCAAGTATGTTTCATGGAACTGTCAATGAGCTCAACTACTCCAAAAAATAACGAGGAATTAGTAAGAAACTGTCTAAACTGCTAATACCTCTTTAACCCACATATTCCATTATAGGAACCACCTTCAAGGAAGATACCAATGAGACCAATCTGAATAAACATGTTCTGAGCTATATCACATACAGTAACACAAGCAGGCAACAAAATATATCCCTAGTGATCAAGGAATGATTGAACAAACTGCAGTATAAAAATATTGAGGAATATTACTGGGCTGCAAGGGATGAGAAAGATTAATTGGAAGAAACTTTGGAAGATGTCCTTGAAGAGTGGTAGAGTAAGGAAAGTCAAGTCAAAGCACCAATAGACATAAATACCTCAATGACGTAAATAAAATCAGCACTCAAAGAGGAAAACAAAACCCTTGTCAAATACAGTAGTCAATGTTAGTAACGTAACATATAAAATATAAGCACAAATTTCTTCTTTTGTTAACAAGTGAAAAACTTTTGAGAAGGCATGTTGTAGGGGTATTTAGATATTTGTCAGGATAGATCTACTGTGAAAAGATGTATCAGTAATTTTTAAAAGGGAAAAAACCCCATGCCATTCATCAGGTTTTTCTCGTCATAGAACTGGTGTGGAATAAGGTGTTTGCTGTTGAGCAAACCTCTCAAAGTTTCTCTCAATTATGCAGCCTCTGATGTCTGGTTAGACCAGCACTCAAGCGGAAGCATCGCCCACATTCAGTACATTCAAAAGGTTTCTCTCCAGTATGAATTTTCTGATGGCGACTAAGCTGAGCACTCTGGCGGAAGCACATCCCACATTCATGACATTCATAAGGCTTCTCTCCAGTATGAATTCTCTCATGCTGAATAAGATGTGTCCTCTTGCAAAAGGCCTTTCCACATTCACGACATGCATGAGGTTTCTCTCCAGTATGAATTCTCTGATGGGCAGCAAGGGATGAGTTGTAGTTGAAGGTCTTCCCACATTCATTACATTCATAAGGTTTCTCTCCAGTATGAATTCTCTGGTGGCAAATAAGCTGCGAGTTCTGGTGGAAGGCCTTTCCACATTCGTTACATACATATATCTCTCCTGTATGAACTTTCTGATGTCGAGTGAGTTCTGTGCTCTGACGGAAGGCCTTGCCACATTCATTACATTCATAAGGTTTCTCTCCAGTATGTATTCTCTGATGGGCAGCAAGAGATGCACTGTGGTTGAAGGCCCGCCCACACTCATTACACTCATAAGGTTTCTCACCAGTATGAATTCTCTGATGGGAAGCAAGGGATGAGCTGTGGTTGAAGGCCCTTCCACATTCACTACATTCATAAGGTTTCTCTCCAGTATGAATTCTTTGATGGCGAGTAAGATGAGCGCTCTGCCGAAAGGTCTTCCCACATTCAGTACATTCATAAGGTTTCTCTCCGGTATGAATTCTCCAATGTTGAGTAAGCTGCGTTCTCTTGTAGAAGGCCTTTCCACATTCATCACATTCGTAATGTTTCTCTTTAGTATGAATTTTCTGATGCTGAGTAAGCTGAGTTCTCCATTGGAAGGCTTTCCCACACTCGAAAGGTTTCTTTTCAGTATTTAGACTATGATAGTCAATAAGGTCTGAATTATAACTGAAGGATTTGCCACAATCGTTATACTTAGAAAATATCATTTTTGAGCTGGTTCTGCTATATTTTTTAACTGTCTAAATAATCTAGAGTTCTTTCTGTGTATCACATTTGTGGAGATTGTCTCCCCAAAGTTTACTTCCAATCTGGAGACACAAGGAAGTCTGATTCTTTCCCAGGCTGTTTCTTCCAGAGATGCCAAACTTTAAGTGAACTCCTTGGATTCAGGTCTAGTCTCCAAATCTGAAAGAGAGAAAAAAGTCAATGTTCACTGTTCTCTCTAGTTGTACATGAAACCTCATGTATCAAGAAAAAATAACTTGAACTTTAAAGGGCAGGAGAAACAGCAATGCAATCTTGTATTTTAGAGGTCTGTTGGGAGGAAACTGCTTCTCAAAGCTTATTAAAGCACTATACAAATGTCAATTAGTAACATACAGTGTGTAAAATGCCTCAGATTAAGCAATTTATGGGGTATGTTATTTTAAATTGAGGAAACTGAGGTTCAGAGTGCTTTAGCAATTTTAGCAACAGGTATGTGCCCAAAATCACATCATGAGTGTGAAATATGGGACCTGAACTAAACGGGACTTGGGACTTCTAACTCAGAGTCCACTGCTCTTCCCACTATATAAAGATACAGATGACAAAGGAAACGGGCCTTTTTCTGTATAAAGAACATAGTGAGAAAAATGGGTGGAAGTTCCAGGAAGACTTTTTTCAGCTCATTAAGGAAGGCTATAATTACAGATGTTTCAAATCAGATACGAGGAAGACACAGAACATTTAGACCTCATAAAATATCCTCTAGTACAAAATCATCCTGTGGAAGGAACGGACTCCAGGGGTCCTTCTCCTGAACAAAGCTCACAACAACACGTGTACTTTTGATTTTCTCCTCAGCCAGCCCCAACTATCAGCCTCTCCAGCTACTACACTTCACCCTCTCCTTCTCTACTGGTTTAATCCTGACACTTACAAACCTACCTAGGCCCCTCTTACAAATCCTCTCTGGCCCTAAAACACTCCCCATTCACCATACTATTCTCTTTAGGTATCACCTCTCTCCTCCCTTTCAATCTAACTTCCTAGAAAAAGCTACCTATTCTCAGTGCTTCCACATCCTTTCCTCTTTACTTATTTCTCAACCCTTGAGACCTCTACACGTTATCTCATCTCAACTGGGCCCAACCATCCCCAACAGCTATCATGCGGTATGTCCTCTATCATACAACCATACTAGATCTCTCCTGAAATTCATTAAGAAGATGTCTGTCCTTAAGGTCTCCATTTAGTCTCTCACCCCATTCTAAAACCTTTGCAACCTGGCTTCTAACCTCCTAACCAAGTGAAACTACCCTGTCCAAAGTAACCAATGATTTGTTCCTACTCTCTTTGGTTTTTATGACACACACCTCTCCTAATTCTCCTCTCTGCACAATCACTCCTCCATCTTGGCTGGGGCTTCATTCACACTATGCCCACTAATGTCCTTCAAGGAGCTTGTCCTCAGGCCCCTTCTCTTTTTTTCTCTACACTGTACTATTCACCAATTTCACCAGCTCCCATGGGTTCCGTTATCGCCTCTCTGCAGATGGTTCTGGGACCTGTAGAGCCACCCTTAGTGTGTCATTTGGGCCACTCTCACAAACCTCCAATTGTCCCGTCCCGTATCTTACCTGGATGTCCCACAGGCATCTCAAAGTCAATATGCTTGAAACAGAAAGTTCTCTTCCCATCCGCCCAAGCGTTCCCATTAAGGTTCTCACTATCCTCCCAGTCACCCAGGTTCAGAACCTGTGTTATCCTTGACCCTTTACTTACACTTACCCCACACATCTCATGGGTTGACAAATCCTGGCCTTTGTACCTTCAGAACATCTCTTATATTCATCCCCTTCTTTCCATTCATGTAACAGCAACCCTGGTTCAGGCCCTCATCACCTCTCAGCAAGACTATTGCAACAGCCTTCAAGAGGCTTCTAACTGGTCCCTTGGACTCTTGTCACCCCCCAATCTCCATTCCAATTCATGCTCTACTCAGATGCTGAGGTGATTGATTTTTCTAACTCTTAGGCCTGATCAAGTCACAGAACTCCAGCAGGATCCTGTTGTCTCTATCAACAGAAAGGTCCCATTTGACATTTAAAGCTTTTCATAACTGAGCACCTTCCCAGCCTTCTAAAACCATAGCTTCTCCCCCCACCCCCCCAAACAATCCTACAGGCCCATTTGCATTTTCCTCTTACATGTCATTTCATTTCCCATCTCTCTATCCCCTCTCTTTTACTTCTAAGTTTGTCTGGCTTCCTTGGAAGCTCAGCTCAAATTCTACCTTCTGCAGAAGGACTTTCCTCACTTCCTCCATAGTTAATGCCTTCCTTTTTCAGGTTACCTTCTACCTGAAGTGCTCACAAACATTTTTGTGCATAAATTATGTATGTGCCCTTATGTACCTATTTACTATGTGGCTTCCCCCATTAAAATGAAAGCTTATTGAGGGCAGGGTCTCCCCCCACTTTTATTGCTAATACTTAGCACAGTGCCTAGCATATACTAAATAATAATTATAACATTTCCATTGATTTCTTTCTTGTTTTTAATGTTTTCATTCTGACTCTTACAAACACCCCAAAAGAAAACATTCCCACATACAAATTAAAATAGGAATAGGGTTATATATGAAAACTATAAATCTTTACTGTGTAGATCTTTATGTTTTGATAAAAAATATCATACATTCAAAGTTGATGGGGGAAAGGGAAGAAGAATGTTACTTTCAAAACTACCCTGTTTTTGCTGTCCTCTGAACATTACCAACTATTAAAACATGCCTAAATGACCCTCTTTTATGAGGAGGGGAGCAGGGGGAGAACACAACACTGT
>NW_027186094.1:324371-340350 GCF_028583685.1 Petaurus breviceps papuanus | reverse complement strand
AACTTAGCACAGTGCCTGGCAATATGTGCTGAGGACATACATGTTTACTGACTGACTCTGTAGGAGGTGGACATGTGCAACGATAGTGACATTCATCCCAGACTCTCCCTCCGATGATCTAGTCTAATCCTGCGCCATCCTTTGTCTGGCCAGTGCTGTCTTTCTTCCATTTTGCTCCCCGAGGTCCCCCTTAGGGTCAGTCTCCTGAGTGGGGCTGCTCAACAAGTACATTCTTTAAAAGGTGTTTTTTCCTTGCATGGCTTCTTGATGCTTTAGGAGGCAAAAGTGCCCCAATCACTGTGTCTTCTGAGCCTCTATCCCAACACAAGTCTAGCTGGTGCTGGAGGGCAAACAGTCTTGAGAAATTCAGTGTTAAGTGGCATAAGAACAGGTAACATGCTAAGTGCTTTACAAACATTACTGCATTTGGTCCTTGTAACAACTCTGAGGCAGCTGTTATCACTATCGCCATGTTACAGCTGAAAAAACAGAGGTAAAGTGACACAGCAGAGCATCTGAGGCAGGATCTGAGTTCAGGTCTTCCCAACTCCTGACATACCACACCACCCTACCTTGACTACTTATCTAAGTGAAATGGCACAGCTACGGCCTCCTCAAACTCCCAACATGAAGGCAAGCATTCTCCTTTTTCTAGATAACATGGTTTTATGGTCTTTGACTAATCTTTAGTTGAGACCTCTCTCACAGATATCAAAATTATTGGTTTCTGGTAGGCATTCTTGAAGATGAAAGTGATCACTCACAAAAGATTCTATTCAAGGCTAGGCGACAGCTGCAGCCCCGGCGGTGGAGACCCTGCACCACACCACTGACGGTCTGGGTACCAGTGGCTCCTCTCCCCACCCCCACCAGTTCATTCCCTTCCAATGAACCCCGGATTTCTCTTCTGTCCTAGCTCAGCTTGCCGCTCAGGGGCAGGGGTCTGTGATAATGGCCTCTCTTTTCACAGTGGATGATGTAATAAAGGAGCAGAATCGAGAGTTACGAGGTACACAGAGAGCTATGAGAGATCAAGCAGCATTAGAAAAACAGGAAAAACAGCTGGAATTAGAAATTAAGAAAATGGCCAAGATTGGTAACAAAGAAGCATGCAGGGTTTTAGCTAAACAGCTTGTGCAACTGAGGAAAGAGAAAACTAGAACTTTTGCTGTAAGTTCAAAAGTCACTCCTATGTCTACACAAACTAAAGTAATGAACTCCCAGATGAAGATGGCTGGAGCCATGTCAACTACTGCAAAAACAATGCAGACAGTTAACAAGAAGATGGATCCACAAAAGACATTACAAACAATGCAGAATTGCCAGAAGGAAAACACCAAAATGGAAATGACTGAAGAAATGATCAGTGATACACTGGATGACATTTTTGATGGATCTGATGATGAAGAAGAAAGTCAGGATATTGTGAACCAGGTGCTTGATGAAATTGGAATTGGAATCTCTGGAAAGATGGCCAAAGCACCATCAGCTGCCCGAGGCTTACCTTCTGCATCTACATCTAAAGCATCTACAATCTCTGATGAAGAGCTTAAAGCTTTAGGAGTAGATTAACTGAAATTTATTTATGATATAGATTAAGGATTTATAATCAGAATAAATTGGCACTGTAGACTCCTTTTACAAAACTTATTTATTTTGCAAAAAAGACAGTCAGTGAAGTTTCAGGCCACACCTTGTTTTAAATCTTTTTGCCAAAGAATGATTTACAAAAAGAGAAAACAGTTTGAATCTTAATTGCCAAATACTTTGAAATGATTATGTCTAAACCTCTTTCCTGCATGGTATGCTATTCTAAGATTCTGTTAGGTTAGTGCCAGATCACACTTACATTCTAAATCCTTTCTCCCCATGTAGAGAAATGTCACTAAGCACCAACACAAAGAATTGCAGAAGATTCAAATAACAGGAGACCTATATCTGCTACTTGTATTTTGAAACTGATTTTGAACCATGGCCACAAGAACTGAAATTATCAAATTATATTTAAAATGGTTTGAAAGGAAAGCCCTCTTTCAATATGTGAAGTTCATAACTTTTTAAAACATTCTTGGCACCCGCCTTAAATACTTGTAGCACAGAAACATTGTGCAGATCTTTAAATTATTAGTGAGAAACTTGAATTATCCATTTAAAACTTAAATTGAGACCTAATTTGAGAATTCTCCAGGTTTCTTATCTGGGACCTGTCACTTTACTTAACCAGTTAGTGTACAGAACTGGTACTCAAGAGACCTGAGTTCCAGACCTAACTCAAACCAGTGGTATGGCCTTGGGAAAAGTTACCTGCCCTCTTAGGACCTCAGTTTCTTCAAGCTATACAATAAGAGGGTCTGTACAAGATGGCCTGCAAAAGATCTCTTCCAGTTATAAAATTCTAAAAAATTAGCAGTGAAGGCCACTGATTTTTTTTATTACAAAAATAGTGTAACAATTTGTTGATCCTTGAAAGAACTATTGTGCCTTTCTCTATATGAATCCTACTTTTCCTTCCACATACTTATGAGCTGAATTCATCCTTACACTGAAGCTACTTTCCACATGCCATTGTGTCCCATGTTAAGCACTACTATGGAGAGGATGTTAAACATTGCAATTTTAAAGCAAAACTAATTGAAGTTTTTGTAAATAAACTCATCAGAAAAATGCTGCCTAAAAAAAGCATATTAATGTACTATGCTATATTTTTTTAAGGTAGAAATACTGTAGTATTTCATGTATATATATATTGGAAAAATTGAACAAGAATAGATTCTAAATCCTTGTGTTCATTTAGCATCATTCTTCAAAATAACTTCATGGTAGAAAATGTATTTAATACTTTTTTTCCCTAAAAATATGCCACTATAGACTAGAAGACACCAGAGTTAAGTCATATGGAAAATTGAGGATGGTGGGAGTTTACTATGATGATGATGATGAATTAAACCCTGAACAAAACCAAAGAAAGGGGGGAACAAATACCCCATAAGGACTGATAGCGAAACTCAACTCTACATCTATATGATTTTAAAAAAACTGCCCTTTGATTAAGGGTCTGATAATGAGAACTCTTTAGTTCACATAGCCGCTCTGAACATTCACAGCCTATCTAGAGATTACTGGATTACAAAAAAACAAAAACAAACAAAAAAACCAACCTGGAACTCTTTGGTGCTCGAGTGTAAATAACACTAACTGTGTTTACTTCTTTTTCATTTATTTTTTGGGGACTCTTCATTTTTATAATTTTTTTTTTTAAATCCAATAAAGGTTTTATTCCTGAAAAAAAAAATTCTATTCAAGAAGTCAAGTCATTCATCAAACTGGAGAGAAAGCTGCTAGGTTCCTCATCCTAGAGGGCCCATAAGGGCACAAACATCATGTGGAGACAGGTTCTATTTTGGACCAGGTTCCGGTTGGGTGGTAATACATGACCTGAAAATGTTCTCAAGCTAAACTAGTCTCTGGCTGGTCACATGACCATCTCAGCCAAACCTTCTTCCCTAAAGAAACTCTTACCAATATCTGCTTACAGTGAGGGCATCTCTCTTGGCACGAATAAAGACCAGGTCTTCATCTAGCATAAGACAACTTGGGTATCCCCAAAAGACTGTGATTCCCACAATAAAGAATGGCAGCATTTGGCAAAGGCTGTCAAAAATACCTGTTTCAAGGTAGAGGTGGAGGCTCAACATCGGCACAGCAGATGGTCAGACTGGAGTCTGGACACCTGAACTCGAATCCCGTGGGAGGCACACTGACCAGCTGTGTGACCCTGGCTAAGTCACACGCCTCCCATGTGAAGTCAGTGTTGCTGTTGCCACAGCGAGTGTGGGAGAAGCAGAACTAATCACTTCAGGGATCCCCAGCCCCCACTCTGTGTTCTGCCCAACGGTTTCCAGGACAGCCCAGAAGAGTCTGCATTAAATGGAAACCCCCCAAATTATATCCCTTGTAGTGCTCCCCCCTTCCCCAGATTAAAGATTTGCCACTTCCTGTTTACCAAGTTCCAGCTTAATTGTATGTTCTTGGGTTTCACAGTCGCTGGAGACAAGAAGCATCTTTTCAAGCAGACTGGGGGGATTTTTTTTGCAAAAGCTCCCCTCCCCAATCTAGCCTTGTAATTTCATCTGTGCTCAAAACGAAGCAGGATGACTCCTTTCACAGCTGCAGGTCACAGCAATGCACTCAACCTGTGAGTTTTAGGGAGGGCCTAGCCAGGTCTTCCTCACCCAGAACCAGTCCCCTGGAGCCCCAAAACAGATCTCACTACAATGAATGTCCTTCATAATCCTATGCATTTTACATCTGGCTTCCGAAGAAGGGGTTGAGAAGAGAGCCCAAGGGTTCGTGACAAGAACTCCACTGAGCGGCCAGCTACCCTTTCCGTGAGGAGTACTCCCCATATACTTTCTACAAGGACCCCCCAACAGAGTCTTCCTCGTGTGTGGTTCCAAGAGAGTGCTATCAGCTGGTGATGACTTCACAGTTTTCCTCTGTTTTAGTTTTCACGGTAATGGGCAGACCCAGTCTTGGCCAACAGCCAGAGACTGCCCTCCAAGTCCTGCTAAAAATTCCTCACTGCCTTTCTCCTAGAGGTCACTGTTCTGGATCTAGCCTTCACCATCCTATTTTACATGAGGTCTGATTGTGTAGGTTGCCTTCCAGTCTTCTGGCAGCAGCAAGTTTAGTTAGAGTGAAGTGAAAAGAAAGCAGTAAACCCAAACTGATTAAGGTAAGTTTTTGATCTTCCCAGAAGGGCAGCTTTGGAGGAGGAGGAGGAGGAGGAGGGAGAGAGGAAGGAGCAGAAGAGGACCCAAAAGGGGGCCTCAGGCCCTTCCAAGGGCTCTTGAGATGGATGGCACTATTTCATTCAGGGTACTTTTCTTGTGAAATGTTTTATCAGATTATTCTGTCAGGTCCTATGTGGAAGAATATTCTATCATCACATACTGTTTGAGGAATTTTTCCAATTGCAAACCTGGATTCTAATAAACCAGTACCTCGGGGGTCAGAAGAAGGGTGGAGGTGGTGCAGGGCCTTTTAAATGAAGCAAACTTGAAAAAGGTGAGCTGAAATCACTGGAGGCCCACCTGGCATCCACTGGGGACAAACAGTCCAGGACTGACAAAGGGAGGAGAGCAAAACAAAGCTCTGGTTTCCTGAAAGGGGTGGGGGGAAGAAGGAGGGAAACGGACAAAGGAAGACTCCTGCTCCTTAGCCAGGGCCATTCAGCTTCAGCTTTTAGAGAAGTGTCTTTAAGTTGATGGTAATAGGCAGAGGAAGCAATAGCAGCAAGAGTTTGAGTGTCCAAGGGCGTGTTTCCAGGGACAGAACCTAAGATCTCAAGAAGTAAAAGCAACAGCCACCACTTATCTAACAAAGAGTATCTCACCTGATGATCCTCATAACAACCCTGGGAAGCAGATATTATTAACCCCAGCTCTATGATAAGAAAACTGAGAGGGGAGGTGACTTCCCCAGGGTCACTCGGCTAGTGAGTGACTGAGGCTTCCTGATCTGTAAGTGTGCCACTCTAATGCCTCTTAAATGTGTCTAGGTATCTCTAAGTGAGATCTGCAGACAGGAAGATCTGAGTTCAAATCCCACCTCAGACAATGGTGTAACTCTGGTTGGGAAGTCATTCTGCCTTTCTCAACCTAGTTTCCCCATCCACACAATAGGGAGATGATAGCACCTGCCTTATAGGGTCATTGTAAGGTTCAAGAGATGACATATATACTGTAGCATTTTACAAAACGTGAAGCCCTTTAAAAATGCAGCTCTAGGGTGGAGGGAGCTTCCTACAAGGATGAAATGGGGGGGTTGGGGATAGCAATGTGTAATGCTCCTTTACATTTTTTTTACCTTGTTGATGATAAATCCTCCAGAAAGGAGGCTTCTCTCCCAGGGCCCAAGATAATACATAATAACTTGGCTGAGGTAATTTTGTTGTAGGAGCCTCAAAAATTTTTCCTGAAAGAATAAGTGACTGGAAGGCGAGGTAGGCAAGCTATTCCATGGACCTGAAGGCCAAGAGGAAACTGAGCAGGCCAGACTTCAGACCTGTTGCTGGGGAAGCAGACTGTACAAGAGCCACCTGGCATCCTTATCAAACCGAGGCCCTTGGAGAAAAGGCCCTGACTGTTCTAACATCCAGTTCAGAAAGGAGACAAATGGCAAGGCCCCAGAGAAGTTCTGTAAGTTAGGCAAGAAAGGGACAGAAGAAAAACTAAGAGCAGCTTGGCGCTGGGGAGCAAGGTTACTTACCTCTGTATTTTGGAAATTCTTTTCAATGTCACCAACTTCCTGTCTGTAATCTCGGCAGTATGTGCTATTAAAACTCCCAGAGATCACCTATAAAGGGGGGGGGAAGAGGTGTGCTCAGCATTATTTTCAAGAGGTTGGGAAAGGATGGTGCTAAACTCAGGGCAGGGGATCCAGGTCAGAGAGGAGGCAGTAAAAGCAAGGGGCTTTGGAGGAGGGTGAGCTGGAAGACAAGGCCTGAGGCTGGCTGGGGAGCCTGTGGGAACAAACCCCCCAAAGGCCTCTGGGACAGTTCTGGAGCCAGGGTTTTATTCCTCACAGTGACCCAATGCCCCTGAACATCCCACATACCTCAGGCAGGCCTGGCTTCCTTCCACACTGCTTGGAACTTCAAAATTCCAGCTTCCTCTTTTGTTACAAAGAAACCAGTCTTCCAGGAGGATTTGTTTATCCCCTACAAGGTAAAAAAAATGTAAATAAAATGAGCAATACCCACTGCTCCCCCTTTCCCCCCAAGGATTTTATCAGCTTAGGTAAACTCTCCACCCACAGATTTCAACTCTTAGGTAATTTAGAGTCTGGGTGACTTGCCTAGGGCACTAAGGAGAGACTCTCAAGAAAACAGGAGGGGGTCCAGAGGCAGGGCTGTGAATCCAAACTTCTGCCTACTGACCAATACAGCCTTCAATAACCAGTAACTTTCTAAAGGAAACAAATGGGAGGCTACACAATCAGATCAAATTCCCGACTAACACAACACAGTAGGGATTCCTTCAGGAATCCTAGGCTCTCACTTGGCAGAAAGCTGCCCACTGCCTCCCCTATAGGAAGGCACCTCACAAACACTGCTGACCACCTCCTTTACTTTCTTATCACTCCCTCTGAAATGTTCTCTCTTCTCCCTTGATTACACCTTATCACCTCCTATGCCGGCTTCTTTCCTAATCCCAAAGAATCTTCACTTGATCCTGTCTCCTTACCCTGCTCCTCCCATCTGCTCCAATCAAAAATTATTATTGACTCAAAAGAACCATTTCCCTAATGATGGACCAAACACGGGCAAGCTGAAGTGTCCATTTTCCCAACGTTAGTAAATACTTTGCTATGCGTGGCAGTTTTTAGGCAGCATTCAGCAGGAAGATGGGAGTTCAAACCCAGCATCAGAAATTATTAGCTGTGTGACTCTGTGCATGGAGATCACAATGGCACCCAATTCCCCAGGTTATCTAGCACAGTGCCAAGCACAGTAGGTGCATGTACACCTAGTAGATCTTTACTGCTTCTTTCTTCCCCCTACCAATGCTACCCCCTCCCCCCCCACCCCGCCCCCTTTAAACTGGGCTTCACTTCTCTCTGCACCTAGGCCTGACCTGAGTTTTGCCTTTTGGACAACTCACTAGTTACCACACTACAAGCCCTCCTTTTTAGGACTTCTCCGCTAATCGCCAACTGTGGGAAATTCCCAATGACAAATTTATCCTCCACAAAGGATGGCTCCACCCATAAAGTCACATAACTCAGCTGCTTTTTATGTATGATAAACTGAGGGGGTATCACCCCAGAAGGGCCCTCGATGGTGCTTGACAATCTTTTTTACTATGATTTCTGTGAACTTTTATGGGAAAAAAAAAAAAACCCAAAACATGACACATTCATATTCACTAACCTTTAAGTGAAATTTAGCATTTCTTTATGAATTTTTTTTAAAGTATGATTTTGAAGGGTACAGATACACTAGATGCCCCTGCTATAAAAATGAACCCCGGCACCTGACTCTGTGTGACCCCTTGAATCATTCTCCATAGCAACTGCTGTTTTCCTCAAGCCTCCAATTGCCTCCTGAACTTGTCTGTCCAGTGGGTATGGCCCCAGAGGCCAAGGAGAGGATCTTATCTTTGGACAGCTGGAAGTGCCAGATGATTTTTCTTTAATCCTGACCTCAAGTGTGCACCTCTCTAACTTCTTGCTTTTGCCTGCCCCCTACCATCCTTGGCACTCAGACTCCTTGGTAACAATCCCCTAGCAGCTGACTTTTCTGAAAAGCCTGGCTCAGGAGAACTCTCCTGCGCTCCAGGAAGAGGTGTTTCTACTTCTTCCAAAGGTGAATCCTTCTCTTGCTGCCCTTGATTTTGGTTTTTTCCAAGACCTTCAGTCAGTTCCTCCAGGAATCTTCTCCTTCTCTCTTCCCACTGGCTCCTGGCACATCTCAGAGGTGTGCTCCACCCCTGCTGCTGTGCTGGCGACTGTCCCAACTCTCCTGCTAGCATCACATCCAGAGTCACTCCTCTAGAAGAAGATGGCTTTGCACTTTCTCACCCACCACTCTCCCCTCCACCTCTAACAATCTACTGGCTTCAGTTTCTGTCACTCTGAAACTTGAGCTTTCAAGTGACCAATTTCCTCTAAATGTCAAATCTAGCTTTTAAGACTCATCATCTTCCTCCATCTACTTACAACACATGACACCAAAAATGCTGTAAGATGTTTCTGCCTTTTAATTATTTTTAGGCTTTTTATTAAAGGCTTTTAATTACTGCTTGATGAATCGAAGATAACCCACTCCCTCCCTTTAGGTGCTCTTCCCTGGGTTTTCAAGCTGGGGTCCAGCCTCTGCTCACTTCCCTACAATCTTCCCAACCCCTTCCTCTGAGTGGTCTCTCTCTTAAGTTCGCCCCTCTCTTTCTGAAACTCTCTATCCTTGGCACCTTGGTTACTCTATTGATTTAAATATTACTTTGAAGGCCTGAGAAGAGTTGTGTTTGTTATTCTTTTTTGGGGGGGGAGGGGGAAGGAAACTTGAAGGGCTGTCACCCCCAAAAGGCATCGGATTTGTTCCCATCATCCCTGGCGAGAAACTAGAAACACTGAGCAAAGGAGGCAAAGTAATAAAGTTTACGTTTTATGTTAGGAAAAACTCCCTAACAATCGGAGCTCTCCAGAGACAGCCCAGGCTTCTTCCGTCACCAGAAGTCTGCAAGCACAGGCTGGTGGCTGCTTTCAGAGGGAGATTGCTTGGTCCTGACGGAGGCTCTTCCAGCCCGGCAATGGGCGTTCAATCTTCCCAAGTGGCTTCCTGGCTCCCCTGCAGCCCTAGCTAAGACTTCTGGGGATCCTGCCCTCTGAATGCCTCCAGGCGGGCAGCGTCAGGTCTGAGTGCAAATCCTGTCTCAAACGCCCTGGCCTCTCGTGGTCTCAGCTTCCCCAGGAGCCCATCTGCTCTGTGCGGGTCCAGTCGGCGCCATCGGCCTTCCCCCGGAAGCTCCGATCCAGGGTCTCCACACTCTGGCACCAGGCCTCCCGGCGTTTCCGCCCCGTACCTGGCCCACGGGTGGCGGCAGCAGAGGCTCCTGGGGCTCCTCCGCGCCTCCCACGCGCCTCGGCCCTCCCCGGCTATCAGAGGCCGCTAAGAGCGCGGCAGGGCGGGCACGGGAGCAGGAACAGCGGCTACCTTCGGGTTGGCGGCGCCCCAAGGCAGAGGGAGGAGGCCGGGGCGTCCGCGGTGAGTCACCGCAGCCGGCCTGCCTCGGCTTCCCCGTCGGTAACGTGCGCTGGGGGGCGGATCAGCCCGCGGTCTTGGCAAAAACACCCACCCCCAAATGGGCCCAGAAGACCGCGGACGTCACCCACGCGCGCACACACCGTGACGCCAGGGGCAGCGGGAGGGCCCGCGGGCTCACCCGCTCACTGAGTGGCCTCCAGGCAGCGCCTGTCGGGGCCTCCGTTTCCCCTCCTGGCACGGGGGCCGGGGCCCTCCCAGCCAGGACGGCGATAACTGGCGCTTACGGAGCTCGGCGAACCCCGCCTCCGGCCCTCCCCCGGGGTCCGGGCAGCGAGCGCCGCTTCTCGGCCGAGGGGACCTGCCCAGGCGCGGCGCCAGGGCCTAGGGCCGGCTCAGAGGCGGGCGCTGGGCCCGGACCCGCGGGCGGCCTCGCTGGGGGGCCCCGCCGGGCCCACCCTCCCCCCCCCCCCCGGCCCCCCCCCCGCCCCCCCCCCCCCCCCGGGGGCGGCGGCCCCTCCTCAGGCCTGGACACCGGGAACGAACCGCTGCGGCGCCGACCACCGCGACCTGGGCGTCAGCGAGCCAAACGCCGCGAGAGCCCGAACGAGAGCGAGCGCGAGCTAGGAAGCCCCGCCCCACGGGCGCGCGCTCGGGTAAGCCCCGCCCCCCAAGAGCAGGCCGCCTATGAGACGCAGAAGGGCGCCGTCCGTCCTCTACGCGAAGCGCCCCGCCCCCTTTTCCCTCCCTCCTCCCTCCTCCCCGCGGCCTCAGCCTGCAAACCCCCCCCAGGGAGGGGGTGACTCGGCCTGTCCTGGTAACCGCCCCCCCCGCCCAAGAGGGGCGACCCCTTGGGGGTGCTCGGGGTGGGGTGTGGGGCCCCCTCCCCTCAGTTCTCCCTAGGGTCGTGTCGCGGGGCTGCAGGGGATTTCCGCTTCCCAAATTCCCCGATTCGGCCGAGGGAGTTTCCACGCCGATATCCCCCCCCCCCCCCCGCCTAGGGAGTTTCCAGCCCGGGAGTTCCCCGCCTTGATGGAGGGAGTTTCCACACTGGGAGATCCCGCCAGAAGCCGGGCCTGCGAGGCGGTTCGGGAGAAGCTGGCAGAGATCCCGTCCCGGCTCCCGGCGGGGAAGGGCCGCCTCCGGGGCAGAAGGCAGAGCCCTAGAGGGGCCCTCCGGGAAGGGCGGGGCACCGACGGGCGAGCCCCTGGCATGGGCCGGCTCGTCCTCTCCCCGCGCCCCGGGGAATGGCCCCCCCGCCCCCCGCCTGCCATTCCTCTCTGCACTCGGCCCTCCCTCTCCCCAGGGGCTTGCGGGGCGGCCCTGCGGCCGCTCTTGGGACTGATGTGCTGGGCCCGGGGCGCCCCTAGAGTGTGACGTCACCGAGTGGGCGGGGCGGTTCGTCCCCGATCTTGGGGTCGCTGCTGGAGGCAGCAGGGGATGTTGTGGGAAGACCTGGGGACAGCACTTAGGGCTTCAGTTTGACTCAGTTTCCTCCTCTGTGAAAGGGAGGTGATAATAGCACCTACCTCCCAAGGTTGTCTTAAAGGATCAAACGGGATAATGATGTCATCATGTGTATGTCATTCCCTCCCTAAGCCAAAGTCAATGAGAATAAGGTTGACCCATTCCCCATTGTCTTCCTATTCTTCCTCTCCATTGTAACCATTTTCCCTTGCCTCTTCTGTATGAGATAGTTGCCCCCATTCAGTCTCTCCCCATCTCCTCTCATTATATTCCTCTCACCTCTTAATTTCACCTTTTAAGGATCATCCCTTCCTATTAAATTGGTCCTGTGCCCTCTATGTATTCATACATATGTATTCATACACCCACATACCCTCCTATATATACATATATATGTATATACACACACATTTATATTCCCTTCAGCTATTCTCATACTGAGAAAAGTTTCATGAGTTACAATTTGTCATTTTACATGTAAGAATGTAAATAGTTCAACTTCGATAAGTTCCTTATGATTTCTTTTCCCTGTTTACCTTCTCTTGCTTCTTGTATCTGAATGTCAAATGTTCTATTCAGCTCTGGTTTTTTCATCAAGAACGCTTGAAAGTCCTCTATTCCACTGAATAGCCATATTTTCCCCTGAGACATGATACTCAGTTTTTCTGGGTAGGTGATTCTTGGTTTTAATCTCAGCTCCTTTGACCTCTGGAATATCATATTCCAAGTCCTTTGATCCCATATTGTAGAAGGTGCCAGATCCTGGGTTATCCTGATTGTGTTTCCACAATATTCAAATTGTTTTTGGCTGCTTTGTAATATTTCCTCCTTGATCTGGGAACTCCAGAAGCTGGCTATAATATTCCTAGGAGTTTTCTTTTGGGGATCTTTTTCAAGAGGTGGTCAGTGGATTCTTTCAACCTCTATTTTGCCTTCTGATTCTAAAGCATCAGGGCAATTTTCCTTGAGAATTTCTTGAAGGATGATTTCTAGGTTCTTTTTTTTTTTTATCATGGCTTTCATGTAGTCTAATAATTTTTAAATTATCTCTCCTGCATCTATTTTCCAGGTCAATGGTTTTTCCAGTGAGATATTTCACATTGCTTTCCATTTTTTCATTTGTTTGGATCTGTTTAATAGTATTGTGATTTCTCATAAAGTCATTAGCTTCCATTTGCTCCAATCTAATTCTGAAGAATTATTCTTTTCAATGGGCTTTTGAGATTCTTTTTCCATTTGGCAAATTCAGCTTTTTGAGGCATTCTTCTCATTAGCTTTTTGACCCTCCTTTGCCATTTCAGTTAGTCTATTTTTTAAGGTCTTATTTTCTTCAGTCAGGTTGTTGACTCTCTTTTCATGATGTTCTTGCATCATTCTAATTTCTTTTCCCAGTTTTTCCTCCACTTCTCTTATTTGGTTTTCAAAATCCTTCTTAATTAAGCTCCTCTATGGTCTGTAACCAATTCATATTATTCTTGGAAGCTTTTGGTACAGGAGTTCTGACTTCATTGTCTTCCTCCTGTTCCATTCTTTGATCCTTTTTGTCCCCAAAATAGGAATCTAAAGTCGAATTGCTGTCCTTGCTTTGCTTCCTTTGCTTGCTAATGTTGCCACTCAATTACTTGACTTTTGAGTTTTTTGCCACAGTAGAACTCTGCTTCTAGAGAGGAGAGTTTTGTCCCAAATTTCTTGGGTTTTCTCAACTTCCTGAGCTATTAGTTGGGTTCCCTCTCTGAAGCCTCCACCGGCTCTGGCACCTGGTCACACACCCCAGGGCCTCCACCCTAGACAGCAATCCAAATCCAAGCAGGTTAAAGCAAGAGTGTTTACCCCTCAGAATGGTTGCTTGGTCCCCCTACAATCTGCAGGCCAGGAGCTCTGAAGCAGCAATGCCGTGGTGGCTGGCACGCCATATCTGCTTCTCCCTCTGGGGGCAGAGGCCAGATCACACTCCCGGATCCCTCGTTCCCAAAGTCCACACTGACCTCTCACTTTGTCTTTGACATTTATGGGTTGATACTTCTGGAAACTACCAGAGCTGCTGGTGATCCATTCTCCTGAAGTCCCTCCAGCTGCAGCTGGTCATGACTTCAGTGGGAAATTTGTTTCCCTCTGTCACTTTGTGGGTTCTGTAGCACTAAAGTTTGTTTAGAGTCATTTTTATAGGTATTTGCGGTAATTATGGGGGGAGCACATGGAGTTTTCCTGCTTCTATGCCATAGTCTAAATTGTTTTTTTTTAAGGTGTCAGTTTCTTCAGTAATTTTTGTGCCTCTTTTACCAAACTGTTCATTCTCTTTAAATAATTTTCTTTCACTACTCTGATTTATTTTCCCAATCTTTCCTCATCCACTCATCTCTTTAACACTTCTAGAATTCTTGTTGGGCTTGTGTTCAACTAGTACCTTTCTTTGAAGCTTTGATTGTAGGTGTTTTCATACTGTTATCTTCTGAGTTTTTGTTTTGGTCTTCCCTGCTGTCTTAGTAGCTTTTTTATGGCGACATTCTTTTTTGTTTATTTGCTCATTTTTCTAGCCTCTTTCTTGACTTTGAACTTTAATATTATGTTAAAATTGGGCTTGGCTCACCTGGGGGTGGGGAGGTACTTTCCCAAGCTTCAGGCTTTTTTGTATTGCTGTTTCCAAAGCTAGTTTTGGGGGTCGGCAAGTTTTTGGTGCTTCCTAGTTGGAGTGATCTGGCGAGAAGTGTGGTCATTGTTCTCATGGCCTTTGTTGTGGCAAGGTTACCCAGGAAGGGTCTCTGTAACTATGAACAGATCCCATGTTCTCCTGCAGCCACCGTGCTCCTGGGAACTGGGCCCAGGGCTCCTGCTCTCCACCTTGGAACTATGAACTAGAACTGTGTATGGGCAATTGAGTTCTAAGGGTACCTACCTCTAATGCCATTGGCTCGAGCCCCCATTCTGAATGCCCCCCCCCTACAGTGGGGTAGCACGAGTGGGTAGTACCCCAGTTCCACCTAACTCTAACTGCATCACTTTGCTTTTATGAGGGAACATTTACTTTGAAGATAATAGTAAGGGTATCCTTATTAAGGGCCTCCTATGTTAGAGGCAGCTAGGTGGCTCAGTGATCCTGGATAAGTCACTTCACCCTGTTTGCCTCAGTTCCCTCATCTGTAAAATGAGCTGTGGAAGGAAATGGCAAACCACTCCAGTATCCCTGCCAAGAAAACCCCAGATGGAGTCATGAAGAGTGAGATGTGACAGAAAATTACCGAACAACACCAATAACAACTTTCATATCAACTGAACGTCTTTAGAGCTGCTTGTAAAAGTTACCTGTCCAACTGTTATGGTTTAAATGCAGGGACACCAAAAACTGTTACAGCAGGGGCTCTGCCCACCCAAAAACTCTTGGGGTTTCATGCTGTTGTGGTGGAACCGTCTTGAACTCAGAGTCAGACCACCTCTAATATAGGCACAGGCATTTATTGAGATTGACGCCTCTTGTGAAGTGGGCAAGAGGAGCCAGTAGCTTCAGAGAAAGCAAGATGGGTTTGTATAGGGGAAAGATGCAATTACGTAACAGAACTTTGCATAGAATCTAGGAATATGATTAATATAAAAAGGCAGGAGGGGTACGTTAAGGGATCAGATGATGGAGGAGGGGTCCCATCCATAATTTGGTGGCTAAACATTCTGGTCATGCTGCTCTCCAATTGGTTAGATATTGTGGTCTGTCTGGTCAAGATGGATAGGTATTGTGGTTTTGTCTTGGGCTAGATGGATGATGTGTTTGTGGTTTCTGTGGGAGTGAGTGTGGGGGCAGTGGCTGGAATCCCATCATATGGACACACCTGTTATTCCAGTGAGCAGTAGGCCTATATGAAGAAGTCAGGACATGGGGTGGGGGAGGCATGCTAGGTGAGTACAGTGGGGCCTATAATGAAGTTAGAATATTGGGGCTGATGGCAGCCACAAATGCAAGGCTATTACAAGGTCTCCCCAAGTGCCCTTGGCAATACCATCCTAACACCAGCTACCTATTGAACAAAGGACTGGAGAGACACCCCCTCTCTCACTTGGATCCAACCAGTTCAAGAGTGTTCCATAAGGGGCCCCATATTAAAGGAATGGCTTTGGATCATAAATAGATAAGGCTCTCAGTGATGAATAGGAACTGAGTTAAGGAGAAGGCTTGCTATTCATGAATGGGAACAGGACATCCCAGATTAAAAAACAAGTTCCTCCTTTGCCAGAAGAGCTTAGAATGAAGATAAGGTGTTGCCTCAAGCTTGGGGGAGAAGCTGAGGAGCAGGTTTATCGCCCAGCAAGGAGGAGCAAGAGGAAGGGCCCATTGATGACCCAGACCTAGTGAGGCTTCATCAGGAACAGGTCGTGCCGTATTAGCCACGCCTGCTGCTTGTTGAAGGGTGACCTGTCCTGCCACTTTCAGGGACTTGCATGCTCCCCACCCCCACTCCCCCATTCCTTCTCCTTTGGGATTCCCAGTTGTAGCAGCAAGCACCCCAAGCATCCTCAGGGTTTGCTGCCAATACAGGTTCTTGGATCTGCTTTGATAAAGGAAAGCAACTCAAAATGGGTTAACAAGCTTACTTTAATCAGTCAGACATATATCGTTTACCTTGTTCAGGGGGAAAAGGCCAGCACCCCTAACTTCAAAGTATACAGGCAGAATTATCAAGACAGAAACAGATAAAGTGGACAGCTTTCCAAACTGTCCAGCCATTACATCCATACCCAATCAACATCTGGGTTTTTCAAAGC